>NW_027454804.1:0-40000 GCF_040206685.1 Ascaphus truei
TTCTCCCCACCTCTGCTTCTCTCCCCCCCTCTCTCTCTCTCCCCCTCCGTCTCCGTTCCTCACCCCCTCTTTCCTTCTATCTACCCCACTCCATCCTTCTCTTCATTCCTTCACCTTCTCTCTGTCAGGTGTCCCCGCAAGGGTCCCCGGCTCTCCTCTTCTTTACCCATACAGGTCACCCTGGCAGCCTCAGCGATTCCTGAGTCCGTGTCCCCCCCTCTTTCCCTCCCACCCCTGGGAGGTGGCAGAAGACGGTGTCACTAATTGCCTTTCCAGCAGACAGATGGCCGGAGATTAAACACAGTCCCTAAGCCACTCAACGCCATCACAGCGCACACCCCCTGTGTGTCAGCCCCGGGCCGGCACACAGAGAGCAGGTGTCACACACTAATCGATCCCGTCACAGGACAACCCATCCTAGGACCAAGGGACTTCAGGGCAGTGGCATGTGCCACAGATTACATGCCACGTGTTCTTATCAAGAAATTCGGACACGTAATTTTGTGTCCACACCTGTTTTTACAACCTTTATCCAATGGGGTTTTTTTTGGGTGGGGGACAGCCTTTGTCACCCTCAAAAAGAAACTGCCCCCATCCCCCTCTTGCCCCCCCGCCCTGCATGAGCAGATAGACGTTGAGTGTGAGCTAATCACCAGTACGTACCCACCAGTACCTAACCACCAGTATCTAATCACCATACCTAACCACCAGTACCTAATCACCAGTACTATTCACCAGTACCTAACTACCAGTACCTAACCACCAGTACGTACCCACCAGTATCTAATCACCAGTACCTAATCACCAGTACCTAACCACCAGTACCTAACCACCAGTACCTAACCACCAGTACCTACCACCAGTACCTAATCACCAGTACTTACCACCAGTACCTATTCACCAGTACCTAACTACCAGTACCTAACCACCAGTACGTACCCACCAGTATCTAATCACCAGTACCTAATCACCAGTACCTAACCACCAGTACCTAACCACTAGTATCTAATCACCAGTACGTACCCACCAGTACGTACCCACCAGTATCTAATCACCAGTACGTACCCACCAGTATCTAACCACCAGTACCTAACCACCAGTATCTAATCACAAGTACTTAACCACCAGTACCTAATCACCAGTACCTATTCACCAGTACCTAACTACCAGTACCTAACCACCAGTACCTAACTACCAGTACCTAACCACCAGTACGTACCCACCATATCTAATCACCAGTACCTAATCACAGTACCTAATCACCAGTACCTAACCACCAGTACCTAACCACTAGTATCTAATCACCAGTACGTACCCACCAGTACGTACCCACCAGTATCTAATCACAGTACGTACCCACCAGTATCTAACCACCAGTACCTTAACCACCAGTACCTAACCACCAGTAACTAATCACCAGTACCGTACCCACCAGTACCTAAACACCAGTACCTAACCACCAGTACCTAACCACCAGTACCTAACCACCAGTACTAATTACCAGTACGTACCACCAGTATCTAATCACCGATACCTAACCACCAGTACCTAACCACCAGTACCTAATCACCAGTACGTACCCACCAGTACCTAACCACCAGTACCTAACCACCAGTACGTAACCACCAGTACCTAAACACCAGTACCTAACCACCAGTACCTAACCACCAGTACCAATCCACCAGTACCTAACCACCAGTACCTAACCACCAGTACCTATCCACCAGTACCTAACCACCAGTACCTAATCACCAGTACGTACCTACCAGTACCTAATCACCATACGTACCCAGCAGTACCTAATCACCAGTACCTAATCACCAGTACCTAATCACCAGTACCTAACCACCAGTACATACCCACCCGTACCTAACCACCAGTACCTAATCACCAGTACCTAACCCCCAGTACCAAACCACCAGTACCTAACCACCAGTACCTAACCACCAGTACCTAACCACCAGTACCTAACCACCAGTACCTAATCACCAGTACCTAATCACCACTACCTAATCGCCAGTACCTAACCACCAGTACCTAACCACAAGTATCTAATCACCATTACCTAACCACCAGTACCTAACCACCAGTACCTAACCACCAGTACATAACCACCAGTACATAACCACCAGTATCTAACCACCAGTACCTAATCACCAGTACCTAACCACCAGTACCTAACCACCAGTACATAACCACCAGTACCTAACCACCAGTACCTAACCACCATACCTAACCACCAGTACCTAATCACCCACTACCTAATCACCAGTACCTAACCACCAGTACCTAACCACAAGTATCTAATCACCAGTACCTAACCACCAGTACGTACCCACCATATCTAATAACCAGTACGTACCCACCAGTATCTAATCACCAATACATACCCACCATATCTAATCACCAGTATCTAATCACCAGTACGTACTCACCAGTACCTAATCACCAGTATCTAATCACCAGTACGTACCCACCAGTATCTAATCACCAGTACGTACCCACCAGTATCTAATCACCAGTATCTAATCACCAGTACGTACCCACCAGTATCTAATCACCAGTATCTAATCACCAGTACCTAATCACCAGTACCTAATCACCAGTACGTACCCACCAGTATCTAACCACCATACCTACCCACCGGTATCTAATCACCAGTATCTAATCACCAGTACGTACCCACCAGTACCTAATCACCAGTACCTAACCACCAGTACCTAACCACCAGTATCTAATCACCAGTACGTACCCACCAGTACGTACCCCACCAGTACGTACCCACCAGTACGTACCCACCAGTATCTAATCACCAGTACGTACCACCAGTATCTAACCACCAGTACCTAATCACCAGTATCTAATCACCAGTACGTACCCACCAGTACCTAACCACCAGTACCTATCCACCAGTACCTAACCACCAGTACCTAACCACCAGTACCTAACCACCAGTACCTAACCACCAGTACCTAACCACCAGTACCTATCCACCAGTACCTAACCACCAGTACCTAACCACCAGTACCTAACCACCAGTAGGTACCCACCAGTATCTAATCACCAGTACCTAATCACCAGTACCTAATCACCAGTACCTAACCACCAGTACGTACCCACCAGTACGTACCCACCAGTACCTAACCACCAGTACCTAACCACCAGTACCTAACCACCAGTACCTAACCACCAGTACCTAATCACCAGTACCTAACCACCAGTACCTAACCACCAGTACCTAACCACCAGTACCTAACCACAAGTATCTAATCACCAGTACCTAACCACCAGTATCTAATCACCAGTACGTACCCACCAGTATCTAACCACCAGTACCTACCCACCAGTATCTAATCACCAGTATCTAATCACTAGTACGTACCCACCAGTACCTAATCACCAGTATCTAATCACCAGTACATACCCACCAGTATCTAACCACCAGTACCTACCCACCAGTATCTAATCACCAGTATCTAATAACCCGTATCTAATCACCAGTAAGTACCCACCAGTACCTAATCACCAGTACCTAACCACCAGTACCTAATCACCATTACGTACCTACCAGTACCTAACCACCAGTACCTAATTACCAGTACGTACCCACCAGTATCTAATCACCAATACCTAACCACCAGTACCTAACCACCAGTATCTAATCACCAGTACGTACCCACCAGTACCTAATCACCAGTACGTACCCACCAGTACCTAACCACCAGTACCTAACCACCAGTACCTAACCACCAATACCTAACCACCAGTACCTAAACACCAGTACCTAACCACCAGTACCTAACCACCAGTACCTAACCACCAGTACCTATCCACCAGTACCTATCCACCAGTACCTAACCACCAGTACCTAACCACCAGTAGCTATCCACCAGTACCTAATCACCAGTACGTACCCACCAGTACCTAATCACCAGTACGTACCCACCAGTACCTAATCACCAGTACCTAATCACCAGTACCTATTCACCAGTACCTAATCACCAGTACCTAACCACCAGTACATACCCACCCGTACCTAACCACCAGTACCTAATCACCAGTACCTAACCACCAGTACATAACCACTAGTACCTAACCACCAGTACCTAATCACAGTACCTAATCACCACTACCTAATCACCAGTACCTAACCACCAGTACCTAACCACAAGTATCTAATCACCAGTACCTAACCACCAGTACCTAACCACCAGTACATAACCACCAGTACCTAATCACCAGTACCTAACCACCAGTACCTAACCACCAGTACCTAATCACCAGTACCTAACCACCAGTACATAACCACCAGTACATAACCACCAGTACCTAACCACCAGTACCTAACCACCAGTACCTAATCACCACTACCTAATCACCAGTGCCTAACCACCAGTACCTAACCACCAGTACCTAACCACCAGTACCTAACCACAAGTATCTAATCACCAGTACCTAACCACCAGTACGTACCCACCAGTATCTAATCACCAGTACGTACCCACCAGTATCTAATCACCAATACGTACCCACCAGTATCTAATCACCAGTATCTAATCACCAGTACGTACCCACCAGTACCTAATCACCAGTATCTAATCACCAGTACGTACCCACCAGTATCTAATCACCAGTACGTAACCACCAGTATCTAATCACCAGTATCTAATCACCAGTACGTACCCACCAGTATCTAATCACCAGTATCTAATCACCAGTACCTAATCACCAGTACCTAATCACCAGTATCTAATCACCAGTACGTACCCACCAGTATCTAATCACCAGTACGTACCCACCAGTATCTAACCACCAGTACCTACCCACCAGTATCTAATCACCAGTACGTACCCACCAGTACCTAATCACCAGTACTTACCCACCAGTACCTAATCACCAGTACCTAATCACCAGTACCTAACCACCAGTACCTAACCACCAGTACCTAACCACCAGTATCTAATCACCAGTACGTACCCACCAGTACGTACCCACCAGTACGTACCCACCAGTATCTAATCACCAGTATCTAACCACCAGTACCTAACCACCAGTACCTAACCACCAGTATCTAATCACCAGTACCTAACCACCAGTACCTAATCACCAGTACCTATTCACCAGTACCTAACTACCAGTACCTAACCACCAGTACGTACCCACCAGTATCTAATCACCAGTACCTAATCACCAGTACCTAACCACCAGTACCTAACCACCAGTACCTAACCACCAGTACCTAACCACCAGTACCTAATCACCAGTACTTAACCACCAGTACCTATTCACCAGTACCTAACTACCAGTACCTAACCACCAGTACGTACCCACCAGTATCTAATCACCAGTACCTAATCACCAGTACCTAACCACCAGTACCTAACCACTAGTATCTAATCACCAGTACGTACCCACCAGTATCTAATCACCAGTACGTACCCACCAGTATCTAACCACCAGTACCTAACCACCAGTATCTAATCACAAGTACTTAACCACCAGTACCTAATCACCAGTACCTATTCACCAGTACCTAACTACCAGTACCTAACCACCAGTACCTAACTACCAGTACCTAACCACCAGTACGTACCCACCAGTATCTAATCACCAGTACCTAATCACCAGTACCTAATCACCAGTACCTAACCACCAGTACCTAACCACTAGTATCTAATCACCAGTACGTACCCACCAGTACGTACCCACCAGTATCTAATCACCAGTACGTACCCACCAGTATCTAACCACCAGTACCTAACCACCAGTACCTAACCACCAGTACCTAATCACCAGTACGTACCCACCAGTACCTAAACACCAGTACCTAACCACCAGTACCTAACCACCAGTACCTAACCACCAGTACCTAATTACCAGTACGTACCCACCAGTATCTAATCACCGATACCTAACCACCAGTACCTAACCACCAGTACCTAATCACCAGTACGTAACCACCAGTACCTAAACACCAGTACCTAACCACCAGTACCTAACCACCAGTACCAATCCACCAGTACCTAACCACCAGTACCTAACCACCAGTACCTATCCACCAGTACCTAACCACCAGTACCTAATCACCAGTACGTACCTACCAGTACCTAATCACCAGTACGTACCCAGCAGTACCTAATCACCAGTACCTAATCACCAGTACCTAATCACCAGTACCTAACCACCAGTACATACCCACCCGTACCTAACCACCAGTACCTAATCACCAGTACCTAACCACCAGTACCAAACCACCAGTACCTAACCACCAGTACCTAACCACCAGTACCTAACCACCAGTACCTAACCACCAGTACCTAATCACCAGTACCTAATCACCACTACCTAATCGCCAGTACCTAACCACCAGTACCTAACCACAAGTATCTAATCACCAGTACCTAACCACCAGTACCTAACCACCAGTACCTAACCACCAGTACATAACCACCAGTACATAACCACCAGTATCTAACCACCAGTACCTAATCACCAGTACCTAACCACCAGTACCTAACCACCAGTACATAACCACCAGTACCTAACCACCAGTACCTAACCACCAGTACCTAACCACCAGTACCTAATCACCACTACCTAATCACCAGTACCTAACCACCAGTACCTAACCACAAGTATCTAATCACCAGTACCTAACCACCAGTACGTACCCACCAATATCTAATAACCAGTACGTACCCACCAGTATCTAATCACCAATACATACCCACCAGTATCTAATCACCAGTATCTAATCACCAGTACGTACTCACCAGTACCTAATCACCAGTATCTAATCACCAGTACGTACCCACCAGTATCTAATCACCAGTACGTACCCACCAGTATCTAATCACCAGTATCTAATCACCAGTACGTACCCACCAGTATCTAATCACCAGTATCTAATCACCAGTACCTAATCACCAGTACCTAATCACCAGTACGTACCCACCAGTATCTAACCACCAGTACCTACCCACCGGTATCTAATCACCAGTATCTAATCACCAGTACGTACCCACCAGTACCTAATCACCAGTACCTAACCACCAGTACCTAACCACCAGTATCTAATCACCAGTACGTACCCACCAGTACGTACCCACCAGTACGTACCCACCAGTACGTACCCACCAGTATCTAATCACCAGTACGTACCCACCAGTATCTAACCACCAGTACCTAATCACCAGTATCTAATCACCAGTACGTACCCACCAGTACCTAACCACCAGTACCTATCCACCAGTACCTAACCACCAGTACCTAACCACCAGTACCTAACCACCAGTACCTAACCACCAGTACCTAACCACCAGTACCTATCCACCAGTACCTAACCACCAGTACCTAACCCCCAGTACCTAACCACCAGTAGGTACCCACCAGTATCTAATCACCAGTACCTAATCACCAGTACCTAATCACCAGTACCTAACCACCAGTACGTACCCACCAGTACGTACCCACCAGTACCTAACCACCAGTACCTAACCACCAGTACCTAACCACCAGTACCTAACCACCAGTACCTAATCACCAGTACCTAACCACCAGTACCTAACCACCAGTACCTAACCACCAGTACCTAACCACAAGTATCTAATCACCAGTACCTAACCACCAGTATCTAATCACCAGTACGTACCCACCAGTATCTAACCACCAGTACCTACCCACCAGTATCTAATCACCAGTATCTAATCACTAGTACGTACCCACCAGTACCTAATCACCAGTATCTAATCACCAGTACATACCCACCAGTATCTAACCACCAGTACCTACCCACCAGTATCTAATCACCAGTATCTAATAACCCGTATCTAATCACCAGTAAGTACCCACCAGTACCTAATCACCAGTACCTAACCACCAGTACCTAATCACCATTACGTACCTACCAGTACCTAACCACCAGTACCTAATTACCAGTACGTACCCACCAGTATCTAATCACCAATACCTAACCACCAGTACCTAACCACCAGTATCTAATCACCAGTACGTACCCACCAGTACCTAATCACCAGTACGTACCCACCAGTACCTAACCACCAGTACCTAACCACCAGTACCTAACCACCAATACCTAACCACCAGTACCTAAACACCAGTACCTAACCACCAGTACCTAACCACCAGTACCTAACCACCAGTACCTATCCACCAGTACCTATCCACCAGTACCTAACCACCAGTACCTAACCACCAGTAGCTATCCACCAGTACCTAATCACCAGTACGTACCCACCAGTACCTAATCACCAGTACGTACCCACCAGTACCTAATCACCAGTACCTAATCACCAGTACCTATTCACCAGTACCTAATCACCAGTACCTAACCACCAGTACATACCCACCCGTACCTAACCACCAGTACCTAATCACCAGTACCTAACCACCAGTACATAACCACTAGTACCTAACCACCAGTACCTAATCACAGTACCTAATCACCACTACCTAATCACCAGTACCTAACCACCAGTACCTAACCACAAGTATCTAATCACCAGTACCTAACCACCAGTACCTAACCACCAGTACATAACCACCAGTACCTAATCACCAGTACCTAACCACCAGTACCTAACCACCAGTACCTAATCACCAGTACCTAACCACCAGTACATAACCACCAGTACATAACCACCAGTACCTAACCACCAGTACCTAACCACCAGTACCTAATCACCACTACCTAATCACCAGTGCCTAACCACCAGTACCTAACCACCAGTACCTAACCACCAGTACCTAACCACAAGTATCTAATCACCAGTACCTAACCACCAGTACGTACCCACCAGTATCTAATCACCAGTACGTACCCACCAGTATCTAATCACCAATACGTACCCACCAGTATCTAATCACCAGTATCTAATCACCAGTACGTACCCACCAGTACCTAATCACCAGTATCTAATCACCAGTACGTACCCACCAGTATCTAATCACCAGTACGTAACCACCAGTATCTAATCACCAGTATCTAATCACCAGTACGTACCCACCAGTATCTAATCACCAGTATCTAATCACCAGTACCTAATCACCAGTACCTAATCACCAGTATCTAATCACCAGTACGTACCCACCAGTATCTAATCACCAGTACGTACCCACCAGTATCTAACCACCAGTACCTACCCACCAGTATCTAATCACCAGTACGTACCCACCAGTACCTAATCACCAGTACGTACCCACCAGTACCTAATCACCAGTACCTAATCACCAGTACCTAACCACCAGTACCTAACCACCAGTACCTAACCACCAGTATCTAATCACCAGTACGTACCCACCAGTACGTACCCACCAGTACGTACCCACCAGTACGTACCCACCAGTATCTAATCACCAGTATCTAACCACCAGTACCTAACCACCAGTACCTAATCACCAGTATCTAACAACCAGTAGGTACCCACCAGTACCTAATCACCAGTACCTAATCACCAGTACCTAACCACCAGTACCTAACCACCAGTACCTAACCACCAGTACCTAACCACCAGTACATAACCACCAGTACCTAACCACCAGTACCTAACCACCAGTACCTAATCACGAGTACCTAACCACCAGTACCTAACCACCAGTACCTAACCACCAGTACCTAATCACCAGTACCTAACCACCAGTACCTAACCACCAGTACCTAACCACCAGTACCTAATCACCACTACCTAATCACCAGTGCCTAACCACCAGTACCTAACCACCAGTACCTAACCACCAGTACCTAACCACAAGTATCTAATCACCAGTACCTAACCACCAGTACGTACCCACCAGTATCTAATCACCAGTACGTACCCACCAGTATCTAATCACCAGTACATACCCACCAGTATCTAATCACCAGTACGTACCCACCAGTACCTAATCACCAGTATCTAATCACCAGTACATACCCACCAGTGTCTAACCACCAGTACCTACCCACCAGTACCTACCCACCAGTATCTAATCACCAGTATCTAATCACCAGTACGTACCCACCAGTACCTAATCACCAGTACCTAATCACCATTACGTACCCACCAGTACCTAACCACCAGTACCTAATTACCAGTACGTACCCACCAGTATCTAATCACCAATACCTAATCACCAGTACCTAATCACCAGTACTTAACCACCAGTACCTATTCACCAGTACCTAACTACCAGTACCTAACCACCAGTACGTACCCACCAGTATCTAATCACCAGTACCTAATCACCAGTACCTAACCACCAGTACCTAACCACTAGTATCTAATCACCAGTACGTACCCACCAGTACGTACCCACCAGTATCTAATCACCAGTACGTACCCACCAGTATCTAACCACCAGTACCTAACCACCAGTACCTAACCACCAGTATCTAATCACAAGTACTTAACCACCAGTACCTAATCACCAGTACCTATTTACCAGTACCTAACTACCAGTACCTAACCACCAGTACGTACCCACCAGTATCTAATCACCAGTACCTAATCACCAGTACCTAATCACCAGTACCTAACCACCAGTACCTAACCACTAGTATCTAATCACCAGTACGTACCCACCAGTACGTACCCACCAGTATCTAATCACCAGTACGTACCCACCAGTATCTAACCACCAGTACCTAACCACCAGTACCTAACCACCAGTACCTAACCACCAGTACCTAATCACCAGTACGTACCCACCAGTACCTAATCACCAGTACGTACCCACCAGTACCTAAACACCAGTACCTAACCACCAGTACCTAACCACCAGTACCTAACCACCAGTACCTAATTACCAGTACGTACCCACCAGTATCTAATCACCGATACCTAACCACCAGTACCTAACCACCAGTACCTAATCACCAGTACGTACCCACCAGTACCTAACCACCAGTACCTAACCACCAGTACGTAACCACCAGTACCTAAACACCAGTACCTAACCACCAGTACCTAACCACCAATACCTAACCACCAGTACCAATCCACCAGTACCTAACCACCAGTACCTAACCACCAGTACCTATCCACCAGTACCTAACCACCAGTACCTAATCACCAGTACGTACCTACCAGTACCTAATCACCAGTACGTACCCAGCAGTACCTAATCACCAGTACCTAATCACCAGTACCTAATCACCAGTACCTAACCACCAGTACATACCCACCCGTACCTAACCACCAGTACCTAATCACCAGTACCTAACCACCAGTACCTAACCACCAGTACCTAACCACCAGTACCTAAACACCAGTACCTAACCACCAGTACCTAACCACCAGTACCTAACCACCAGTACCTAATCACCAGTACCTAATCACCACTACCTAATCACCACTACCTAATCGCCAGTACCTAACCACCAGTACCTAACCACAAGTATCTAATCACCAGTACCTAACCACCAGTACCTAACCACCAGTACCTAACCACCAGTACATAACCACCAGTACATAACCACCAGTATCTAACCACCAGTACCTAATCACCAGTACCTAACCACCAGTACCTAGTCACCACTACCTAATCACCAGTACCTAACCACCAGTACCTAACCACAAGTATCTAATCACCAGTACCTAACCACCAGTACGTACCCACCAGTATCTAATAACCAGTACGTACCCACCAGTATCTAATCACCAATACATACCCACCAGTATCTAATCACCAGTATCTAATCACCAGTACGTACTCACCAGTACCTAATCACCAGTATCTAATCACCAGTACGTACCCACCAGTATCTAATCACCAGTATGTACCCACCAGTATCTAATCACCAGTATCTAATCACCAGTACGTACCCACCAGTATCTAATCACCAGTATCTAATCACCAGTACCTAATCACCAGTACCTAATCACCAGTACGTACCCACCAGTATCTAACCACCAGTACCTACCCACCGGTATCTAATCACCAGTATCTAATCACCAGTACGTACCCACCAGTACCTAATCACCAGTACGTACCCACCAGTACGTACCCACCAGTACGTACCCACCAGTATCTAATCACCAGTACGTACCCACCAGTATCTAACCACCAGTACCTAATCACCAGTATCTAATCACCAGTACGTACCCACCAGTACCTAACCACCAGTACCTATCCACCAGTACCTAACCACCAGTACCTAACCACCAGTACCTAACCACCAGTACCTAACCACCAGTACCTAACCACCAGTACCTAACCACCAGTACCTATCCACCAGTACCTATCCACCAGTACCTAACCACCAGTACCTAACCACCAGTACCTAACCACCAGTACCTAACCACCAGTAGGTACCCACCAGTATCTAATCACCAGTACCTAATCACCAGTACCTAATCACCAGTACCTAATCACCAGTACGTACCCACCAGTACGTACCCACCAGTACCTAACCACCAGTACCTAACCACCAGTACCTAACCACCAGTACCTAACCACCAGTACCTAATCACCAGTACCTAACCACCAGTACCTAACCACCAGTACCTAACCACCAGTACCTAACCCCCAGTACCTAACCACAAGTATCTAATCACCAGTACCTAACCACCAGTATCTAATCACCAGTACGTACCCACCAGTATCTAATCACCAGTACATACCCACCAGTATCTAATCACCAGTATCTAATCACTAGTACGTACCCACCAGTACCTAATCACCAGTATCTAATCACCAGTACATACCCACCAGTATCTAACCACCAGTACCTACCCACCAGTATCTAATCACCAGTATCTAATAACCCGTATCTAATCACCAGTACGTACCCACCAGTACCTAATCACCAGTACCTAACCACCAGTACCTAATCACCATTACGTACCTACCAGTACCTAACCACCAGTACCTAATTACCAGTACGTACCCACCAGTATCTAATCACCAATACCTAACCACCAGTACCTAACCACCAGTACCTAACCACCAGTACCTAACCACCAGTACCTAACCACCAATACCTAACCACCAGTACCTAAACACCAGTACCTAAACACCAGTACCTAACCACCAGTACCTAACCACCAGTACCTATCCACCAGTACCTATCCACCAGTACCTAACCACCAGTACCTAACCACCAGTACCTATCCACCAGTACCTAATCACCAGTACGTACCCACCAGTACCTAATCACCAGTACCTAATCACCAGTACCTATTCACCAATACCTAACCACCAGTACATACCCACCCGTACCTAACCACCAGTACCTAATCACCAGTACGTAACCACCAGTACATAACCACTAGTACCTAACCACCAGTACCTAATCACAGTACCTAATCACCACTACCTAATCACCAGTACCTAACCACCAGTACCTAACCACAAGTATCTAATCACCAGTACCTAACCACCAGTACCTAACCACCAGTACATAACCACCAGTACCTAATCACCAGTACCTAACCACCAGTACCTAACCACCAGTACCTAATCACCAGTACCTAACCACCAGTACATAACCACCAGTACATAACCACCAGTACCTAACCACCAGTACCTAACCACCAGTACCTAATCACCACTACCTAATCACCAGAACCTAACCACCAGTACCTAACCACCAGTACCTAACCACCAGTACCTAACCACAAGTATCTAATCACCAGTACCTAACCACCAGTACGTACCAACCAGTATCTAATCACCAGTACGTACCCACCAGTATCTAATCACCAATACATACCCACCAGTATCTAATCACCAGTATCTAATCACCAGTACGTACCCACCAGTACCTAATCACCAGTATCTAATCACCAGTACGTACCCACCAGTATCTAATCACCAGTACGTAACCACCAGTATCTAATCACCAGTATCTAATCACCAGTACGTACCCACCAGTATCTAATCACCAGTATCTAATCACCAGTACCTAATCACCAGTACCTAATCACCAGTATCTAATCACCAGTACGTACCCACCAGTATCTAATCACCAGTACGTACCCACCAGTATCTAACCACCAGTACCTACCCACCAGTATCTAATCACCAGTACGTACCCACCAGTACCTAATCACCAGTACGTACCCACCAGTACCTAATCACCAGTACCTAATCACCAGTACCTAACCACCAGTACCTAACCACCAGTACCTAACCACCAGTATCTAATCACCAGTACGTACCCACCAGTACGTACCCACCAGTACGTACCCACCAGTACGTACCCACCAGTATCTAATCACCAGTATCTAACCACCAGTACCTAACCACCAGTACCTAATCACCAGTATCTAATCACCAGTACGTACCCACCAGTACCTAACCACCAGTACCTAGCCACCAGTACCTATCCACCAGTACCTAACCACCAGTACCTAACCACCAGTACCTAACCACCAGTAGGTACCCACCAGTACCTAATCACCAGTACCTAATCACCAGTACCTAACCACCAGTACCTAACCACCAGTACCTAACCACCAGTACCTAACCACCAGTACCTAACCACCAGTACATAACCACCAGTACCTAACCACCAGTACCTAACCACCAGTACCTAATCACCAGTACCTAACCACCAGTACCTAACCACCAGTACCTAACCACCAGTACCTAATCACCAGTACCTAACCACCAGTACCTAACCACAAGTATCTAATCACCAGTACCTAACCACCAGTACGCACCCACCAGTATCTAATCACCAGTACGTACCCATAAGTATCTAATCACCAGTACATACCCACCAGTATCTAATCACCAGTACGTACCCACCAGTACCTAATCACCAGTATCTAATCAACAGTACATACCCACCAGTATCTAACCACCAGTACCTACCCACCAGTACCTACCCACTAGTATCTAATCACCAGTATCAAATCACCAGTACGTACCCACCAGTACCTAATCACCAGTACCTAACCACCAGCACCTAATCACCATTACGTACCCACCAGTACCTAACCACCAGTACCTAATTACCAGTACGTACCCACCAGTATCTAATCACCAATATCTAATCACCAGTACCTAATCACCAGTACATACCCACCAGTACCTAACCACCAGTACCTAACCACCAGTACCTAACCACCAGTACCTAATCACCAGTACCTAACCACCAGTACCTAACCACCAGCACCTAACCACCACTACCTAACCACCAGTATCTAACCACCAGTACCTAACCACCAGTACCTAACCACCAGTACCTAATCACCAGTACGTACCCACCAGTACCTAACCACCAGTACCTAATCACCAGTATCTAACACCAGTACCTAACCACCAGTACCTAACCACCAGTATCTAATCACCAGTATCTAATCACCAGTACGTACCCACCAGTATCTAATCACCAGTACCTAACCACCAGTACCTAACCACCAGTACCTAATCACCAGTACCTAACCACCAGTACGTACCCACCAGTAGCTAACCACCAGTACCTAACCACCAGTACCTAACCACCAGTACCTAATCACCAGTATCTAATCACCAGTACCTAACCACCAGTATCTAACCACGAGTACCTAACCACCACTATCTAATCACCAGTACGTACCCACCAGTACCTAACCACCAGTACCTAATCACCAGTACCTAATCACCAGTATCTAATCACCAGTACATACCCACCAGTACCTAACCACCAGAACCTAACCACCAGTACCTAACCACCAGTACCTAACCACCAGTACCTAACCACCAGTACCTAACCACCAGTACGTACCCACCAGTACCTAACCACCAGTACCTAACCACCAGTACCTAACCACCAGTATCTAACCACCAGTATCAAATCACCAGTACGTACCCTCCAGTACCTAACCACCAGTACCTAAACACCAGTACCCACCAGTATCTAATCACCAGTATCTAATCACCAGTACCTAACCACCAGTACCTAACCACCAGTACCTAATCACCAGTATCTAATCACCAGTACCTAACCACCAGTACCTAACCACCAGTATCTAACCACCATATCTAATCACAAGTACGTACCCTCCAGTACCTAACCACCAGTACTTAATCACCAGTACCTAACCAGTATCGAATCACCAGTACCTAACCACCAGTACCTAACCACCAGTACCTAATCACCAGTACCTAATCACCAGTACGTACCCACCAGTACCTAACCACCAGTACCTAACCACCAGTACCTAACCACCAGTACCCAACCACCAGTACCTAATCACCAGTACCTAATCACCAGTACCTAACCACCAATATCTAATCACCAGTACGTACCCTCCAGTACATAATCACCAGTACCTAGCCACCAGTACCTAACCACCAGTACCTAGCCATCAGTACCTAACCACCAGTACGTACCCACCAGTACCTAACCACCAGTACCTAACCACCAGTACCTAACCACCAGTACCTAACCACCAGTATCTAATCACCAGTACGTACCCTCCAGTACCTAACCACCAGTACCTAACCACCAGTATCTAACCACCAGTATCTAATCACCAGTACGTACCCTCCAGTACCTAACCACCAGTACCTAATCACCAGTACCTAACCACCAGTACCTAATCACCAGTACGTAATCACCAGTACCTAACCACCAGTACCTAATCACCAGTACGTACCCACCAGTACCTAACCACCAGTACCTAATCACCAGTACCTAACCACCAGTATATAATCACCACTATCTAATCACCAGTACGCACCCACCAGTACCTAACCACCAGTACCTAATCACCACTATCTAATCACCAGTACGTACCCACCAGTACCTAACCAACCGTACCTAACCACCAGTACCAAACCACCAGTACCTAACCACCAGTACCTAACCACCAGTACCTAACCACCAGTACCTAACCACCAGTACCTAATCACCAGTATCTAATCACCAGTACCTAACCACCAGTACCTAACCACCAGTATCTAACCACCATATCTAATCACAAGTACGTACCCTCCAGTACCTAACCACCAGTACTTAATCACCAGTACCTAACCAGTATCGAATCACCAGTACCTAACCACCAGTACCTAACCACCAGTACCTAATCACCAGTACCTAATCACCAGTACGTACCCACCAGTACCTAACCACCAGTACCTAACCACCAGTACCTAACCACCAGTACCCAACCACCAGTACCTAATCACCAGTACCTAATCACCAGTACCTAACCACCAGTACCTAACAACCAGGACCTAACCACCAGTACCTAACCACCAGTATCTAATCACCAGTACGTACCCTCCAGTACCTAACCACCAGTACCTAACCACCAGTACCTAGCCACCAGTACCTAACCACCAGTACCTAGCCATCAGTACCTAACCACCAGTACGTACCCACCAGTACCTAACCACCAGTACCTAACCACCAGTACCTAACCACCAGTACCTAACCACCAGTATCTAATCACCAGTACGTACCCTCCAGTACCTAACCACCAGTACCTAACCACCAGTATCTAACCACCAGTATCTAATCACCAGTACGTACCCTCCAGTACCTAACAACCAGTACCTAATCACCAGTACCTAACCACAAGTACCTAATCACCAGTACGTAATCACCAGTACCTAACCACCAGTACCTAATCACCAGTACGTACCCACCAGTACCTAACCACCAGTACCTAACCACCAGTACCTAATCACCAGTACCTAACCACCAGTACGTACCCACCAGTAGCTAACCACCAGTACCTAACCACCAGTACCTAACCACCAGTACCTAATCACCAGTATCTAATCACCAGTACCTAACCACCAGTATCTAACCACGAGTACCTAACCACCACTATCTAATCACCAGTACGTACCCACCAGTACCTAACCACCAGTACCTAATCACCAGTACCTAATCACCAGTATCTAATCACCAGTACATACCCACCAGTACCTAACCACCAGAACCTAACCACCAGTACCTAACCACCAGTACCTAACCACCAGTACCTAACCACCAGTACCTAACCACCAGTACGTACCCACCAGTACCTAACCACCAGTACCTAACCACCAGTACCTAACCACCAGTATCTAACCACCAGTATCAAATCACCAGTACGTACCCTCCAGTACCTAACCACCAGTACCTAAACACCAGTACCCACCAGTATCTAATCACCAGTATCTAATCACCAGTACCTAACCACCAGTACCTAACCACCAGTACCTAATCACCAGTATCTAATCACCAGTACCTAACCACCAGTACCTAACCACCAGTATCTAACCACCATATCTAATCACAAGTACGTACCCTCCAGTACCTAACCACCAGTACTTAATCACCAGTACCTAACCAGTATCGAATCACCAGTACCTAACCACCAGTACCTAACCACCAGTACCTAATCACCAGTACCTAATCACCAGTACGTACCCACCAGTACCTAACCACCAGTACCTAACCACCAGTACCTAACCACCAGTACCCAACCACCAGTACCTAATCACCAGTACCTAATCACCAGTACCTAACCACCAATATCTAATCACCAGTACGTACCCTCCAGTACATAATCACCAGTACCTAGCCACCAGTACCTAACCACCAGTACCTAGCCATCAGTACCTAACCACCAGTACGTACCCACCAGTACCTAACCACCAGTACCTAACCACCAGTACCTAACCACCAGTACCTAACCACCAGTATCTAATCACCAGTACGTACCCTCCAGTACCTAACCACCAGTACCTAACCACCAGTATCTAACCACCAGTATCTAATCACCAGTACGTACCCTCCAGTACCTAACCACCAGTACCTAATCACCAGTACCTAACCACCAGTACCTAATCACCAGTACGTAATCACCAGTACCTAACCACCAGTACCTAATCACCAGTACGTACCCACCAGTACCTAACCACCAGTACCTAATCACCAGTACCTAACCACCAGTATATAATCACCACTATCTAATCACCAGTACGCACCCACCAGTACCTAACCACCAGTACCTAATCACCACTATCTAATCACCAGTACGTACCCACCAGTACCTAACCAACCGTACCTAACCACCAGTACCAAACCACCAGTACCTAACCACCAGTACCTAACCACCAGTACCTAACCACCAGTACCTAACCACCAGTACCTAATCACCAGTATCTAATCACCAGTACCTAACCACCAGTACCTAACCACCAGTATCTAACCACCATATCTAATCACAAGTACGTACCCTCCAGTACCTAACCACCAGTACTTAATCACCAGTACCTAACCAGTATCGAATCACCAGTACCTAACCACCAGTACCTAACCACCAGTACCTAATCACCAGTACCTAATCACCAGTACGTACCCACCAGTACCTAACCACCAGTACCTAACCACCAGTACCTAACCACCAGTACCCAACCACCAGTACCTAATCACCAGTACCTAATCACCAGTACCTAACCACCAGTACCTAACAACCAGGACCTAACCACCAGTACCTAACCACCAGTATCTAATCACCAGTACGTACCCTCCAGTACCTAACCACCAGTACCTAACCACCAGTACCTAGCCACCAGTACCTAACCACCAGTACCTAGCCATCAGTACCTAACCACCAGTACGTACCCACCAGTACCTAACCACCAGTACCTAACCACCAGTACCTAACCACCAGTACCTAACCACCAGTATCTAATCACCAGTACGTACCCTCCAGTACCTAACCACCAGTACCTAACCACCAGTATCTAACCACCAGTATCTAATCACCAGTACGTACCCTCCAGTACCTAACCACCAGTACCTAATCACCAGTACCTAACCACCAGTACCTAATCACCAGTACGTACCCACCAGTACCTAACCACCAGTACCTAATCACCAGTACCTAACCACCAGTATATAATCACCACTATCTAATCACCAGTACGCACCCACCAGTACCTAATCACCAGTACCTAATCACCACTATCTAATCACCAGTACGTACCCACCAGTACCTAACCACCAGTACCTAACCACCAGTACCAAACCACCAGTACCTAACCACCAGTACCTAACCACCAGTACCTAACCACCAGTACTTAACCACCAGTACCTAATCACCAGAACGTACCCACCAGTATCTAATCACCCGTACCTAATCACCAGTACCTAATCACCAGTACCTAATCACCAGTACCTAATCACCAGTACCTAATCACCAGTACCTAACCACCAGTACCTAACCACCAGTACCTAACCACCAGTACCTAACCACCAGTACCTAACCACCAGTACCTAACCACCAGTACCTAACCACCAGTATCTAATCACCAGTACGTACCCACCAGTATGTACCCACCAGTACCTAACCACCAGTACCTAATCACCAGTATCTAATCACCAGTACGTACCCATCAGTATCTAATCACCAGTACCTAATCACCAGTACCAAACCACCAGTACCTAACCACCAGTACCTAACCACCAGTACCTAACCACCAGTACCTAACCACCAGTACCTAATCACCAGAACGTACCCACCAGTATCTAATCACCCATACCTAATCACCAGTACCTAATCACCAGTACCTAATCACCAGTACCTAACCACCAGTACCTAACCACCAGTACCTAACCACAAGTATCTAATCACCAGTACCTAACCACCAGTACGTACCCACCAGTATCTAATCACCAGTACGTACCCACCAGTATCTAATCACCAATACGTACCCACCAGTATCTAATCACCAGTATCTAATCACCAGTACGTACCCACCAGTACCTAATCACCAGTATCTAATCACCAGTACGTACCCACCAGTATCTAATCACCAGTACGTAACCACCAGTATCTAATCACCAGTATCTAATCACCAGTACGTACCCACCAGTATCTAATCACCAGTATCTAATCACCAGTACCTAATCACCAGTACCTAATCACCAGTATCTAATCACCATTACGTACCCACCAGTATCTAATCACCAGTACGTACCCACCAGTATCTAACCACCAGTACCTACCCACCAGTATCTAATCACCAGTACGTACCCACCAGTACCTAATCACCAGTACGTACCCACCAGTACCTAATCACCAGTACCTAATCACCAGTACCTAACCACCAGTACCTAACCACCAGTACCTAACCACCAGTATCTAATCACCAGTACGTACCCACCAGTACGTACCCACCAGTACGTACCCACCAGTACGTACCCACCAGTATCTAATCACCAGTATCTAACCACCAGTACCTAACCACCAGTACCTAATCACCAGTATCTAACAACCAGTAGGTACCCACCAGTACCTAATCACCAGTACCTAATCACCAGTACCTAACCACCAGTACCTAACCACCAGTACCTAACCACCAGTACCTAACCACCAGTACATAACCACCAGTACCTAACCACCAGTACCTAACCACCAGTACCTAATCACCAGTACCTAACCACCAGTACCTAACCACCAGTACCTAACCACCAGTACCTAATCACCACTACCTAACCACCAGTACCTAACCACAAGTATCTAATCACCAGTACCTAACCACCAGTACGTACCCACCAGTATCTAATCACCAGTACGTACCCACCAGTATCTAATCACCAGTACATACCCACCAGTATCTAATCACCAGTACGTACCCACCAGTACCTAATCACCAGTATCTAATCACCAGTACATACCCACCAGTATCTAACCACCAGTACCTACCCACCAGTACCTACCCACCAGTATCTAATCACCAGTATCTAATCACCAGTACGTACCCACCAGTACCTAATCACCAGTACCTAATCACCATTACGTACCCACCAGTACCTAACCACCAGTACCTAATTACCAGTACGTACCCACCAGTATCTAATCACCAATACCTAATCACCAGTACCTAATCACCAGTACTTAACCACCAGTACCTATTCACCAGTACCTAACTACCAGTACCTAACCACCAGTACGTACCCACCAGTATCTAATCACCAGTACTTAATCACCAGTACCTAACCACCAGTACCTAACCACTAGTATCTAATCACCAGTACGTACCCACCAGTACGTACCCACCAGTATCTAATCACCAGTACGTACCCACCAGTATCTAACCACCAGTACCTAACCACCAGTACCTAACCACCAGTACCTAACCACCAGTACCTAATCACCAGTACGTACCCACCAGTACCTAATCACCAGTACGTACCCACCAGTACCTAAACACCAGTACCTAACCACCAGTACCTAACCACCAGTACCTAACCACCAGTACCTAATTACCAGTACGTACCCACCAGTATCTAATCACCGATACCTAACCACCAGTACCTAACCACCAGTACCTAATCACCAGTACGTACCCACCAGTACCTAACCACCAGTACCTAACCACCAGTACGTAACCACCAGTACCTAAACACCAGTACCTAACCACCAGTACCTAACCACCAATACCTAACCACCAGTACCAATCCACCAGTACCTAACCACCAGTACCTAACCACCAGTACCTATCCACCAGTACCTAACCACCAGTACCTAATCACCAGTACGTACCTACCAGTACCTAATCACCAGTACGTACCCAGCAGTACCTAATCACCAGTACCTAATCACCAGTACCTAATCACCAGTACCTAACCACCAGTACATACCCACCCGTACCTAACCACCAGTATATTAAGCGACATTAAGCTATAGTGTCATGGAACAGGAATACCCCTGTCTGCACTTCTGTTTCACCCCCCCCCCCTTTCCTTGCAGCCCTTCTTGCCAGCTTCTTAGTGCCAGCTGTATGTGTTTGGCTCTGTACACAAACACAGTGCTTGTGTGATAAATACAGTGCCATTTCCCCTCTCCCAGCAGCTTGCTGTATTAGAAATGCAACATTATTGCTACATGTTGTAGCTCCCCCAGACACTCCTGTGAGTTGCCATAGCAGCCCCAGCTTCTCTCTCAAATGGGCTGGTCTGCTTTCTCCCCCTCTGCTCTGCCCACAGATGGTCTGTCCCCAGACTATCTTACTACCCAGCATACATTGCCATTTCCTTTCCACCACACCACTGGACGAGTGAGTACCTTGCTGTAACCCTTGTAATGGTGCTGCAAGATTATCTTTTCACCTCCCTTTACTACTAAGCACACACAGAGATATTTAGACTTACACCTCTACACAAGAGACTGTTTTTTCCCTGCTTTCTCCAAAATAAAGTAAGAAAAGAAACAGACCTTGTCGTGCTTGGAAAAGAGGGCCGAGTTGACACTATCTGAGCTAAGTCATCTTACACGTGAGCCTCTGGCTTCCAGAATAGTGAAAAGATATCGTGTGCCTTACAGACACTTACAGGAGCTGCTACTCCAGACTCCATGATAAAACAGAGCAGTCTCTGCAGACAAAGGAAGCACCAAGTAGCTCAAACTGCACACAGCCTGCAGCCTTAACAAACAAGCAGCAGCCTACACTGCACAGCAGCTTTGCAACAAACAGTGCTTCTTACACAAAACCTAACTGCCTTTCTCTGTCTGAGTTCACCCTCTGCACAGCCCCATTTTGAGGAGCCACCATCTCACCTACCCCTGCGCACGTCCCCACGGCTAGCGCCATCAAGGGCCACGCTACCGGACACCCGCCAGGACACGGGTCAGAGCCACCGGACACCTGTGAGTACAGCTACCCCTACGCTGCACGCTGCAGGATACCGCTCGGCATCATCTGAGACAGACGCCCATCGCTGACAAGGTAAAAGACCGCACGCCACACGCACTGGCAAAAGGCCTACACACACCTACAGCATGGCAGAACTCAGAGCCTCACCAGACATCACGCAGGAAAGCGATCACTCAGACACAGAGACCGCTGCGCAACTGCAACAGGCGCAGGCAGGCGCAAGGCCCAAACGGACAGTCACACTGACACAAAAGGCCCGCGAAAAATACGAGAATGACATTGAAGCGCTAAATTAGAGTTGGCCTGGAACACTACCACACTTGGGGTACGCAATGTCACCGCCGCTGGCAATTCCGTACAACAGCTCGAGCAGGCAATAACTCAATTAAAGATAGACCACTTATGCTACCAAGGGCTGTCAGAGGCATACGTCACTTACCTGGCCAGGGCTAACACCGGCGAAAGCCTGCATGAAAGGGACTTACAGCATAACCTTGACTTGACATGTGACAGCCGCGTGCGAACCTCTATCACGGAAGCCGAGACTAAGAGGAAAGACCTTTTGCAGGAGACCGCATCGCAGCGCTCAAGCACGTCCAGGCACTCATCTAGATCAGCAAGATCAGCGCAGTCTAACGCGTCCAGCGCAAGCACAAACGCTACCAAGGCGCGAGCCACCGCAGAGGCCGCACGTGCCAGGGCTGAATATAGTCGCAGAGAAGCAGCTTTAAGGGCAGGAAGAGCGCGCATAGAAGAGGAGGAACAGACAGCCGCTGCTAATGCCGCCGCCGCTGCCGCCACTGCTGCCGCTAACGCCGCCGCTAACGCCGCCGCTATCGCCGCCGCTACTGCCGCAGCCACTGCGCGTAGGAAAGCCGAATTTGATGCGGAACTAGAGGCACTTAATCAAGAGAGGGAAGCCACTGCCGCCATAGCCCAAGCCGAAGTCCTAGAAGCAGCCGCGCAACAGGATGACGGGGTGCAACCGTACAGACGGATAGCCTCAGAGGAGCCAGTCCAACGCACTGAAGACTACGTAAGGAGCCTCTTCAACGTGAACACCAGCGCACCATCTCAACACGGAGGGAGTGACACCACAGACACCGATGACTTGCTAGGTCCACGAGGAGAAGACGCTGCTCCGTCAATGGCACATGCTGCCTGGGATAGCCACAGCCGCAACAGTGATCCACACGCCAGCGCGCACACGCATGCACTACAACGGGCTCGCCATCCAGGTACACCCACACGGGGAAACACAGCCCCTCACACCGACCAGCAGTCATCACGCATCCACGCCAAGGAAGAGGCTACCGCACGGACCCTCCCAGCAACTACCTCAGAACGGGACAAACACGCCGACGCCTCAGGCCTGACAGACATAGCCAAGTACATGATCCGGCGCGACCTGGTGCAAGCAGGGCTCATCTGCTTCGACGACCGCCCTGAGAACTACCGGACGTGGAAGTTCACGTTCAAAGACGCAATCAACAGCTTGGACTTCTCAGCGAGGGAAGAGCTCAACCTACTATTCTAGTACCTGGGGAACGAATCCAGAGAGTACGTGAATAGACTATGGGCAGCAAACGCGCACCAACCCCAAGTAGGTCTTGACCTAGTGTGGGAAAGGCTAGAAGAGTCCTACGGCAGCCCCGAAGCAGTCGAGGATTTGCTCTTCAAAAGAGTCGACAGCTTCCCCAAGATCACAACTAAAGACTACTTGAAGTTACGAGATCTTGGAGACCTGCTGCAAGAACTGGAGTTCGCAAGGAAAGACCATTCCGTAATAGGTCTCAACGTCCTAGACTCAGCTCGTGGAGTGAGACCCATCCTGGAGAAGCTACCCTTCAACCTCCGAGAAAGGTGGATTTCACAAGGCTCCAAATACAAAAAGGGAGAAACAAGTCGTCTACCCCCCATTCTCAGTTTTCTTGAGCTTCATTCGCAAAGCAGCCAGGACAAGGTACGACCCCAGCTTCTTCCTAGGTGCGCAAACCACACACAGTGCAAGCAGCCTGAGGACAGAGAGACCAGTGGCGAGATACGGTAACACCCAAACACCCATCTCGGTCCGCAGGACGAACGTGCCTCCCACGACCCAAACTACCCCCGATCAGTCGATCGCCGGAGACAAAGAACCAAGGGACCCAAACAGGGAATGTCCCATACACAAGAAGCCACACCCACTCAACAAGTGCTTTGGGTTCAGGATGAAGTCCCTAGAGGAACGCAAGAGGTTACTTGGAGAATTCAGAGTTTGCATCAAGTGCTGCAGTTCCACGACTCACCTAGCCAGGGACTGTAAAGAAGAGATCAGATGCACAGTGTGCGAAAGTGACAAGCACGTGACAGCGTTACACCCAGAGGCGCTGACACTCCACCAACTCAAGAACCCATCCTCCATAGCGGAGCATGGCGGGGAGAAAGAAGAAGGAGAGCCAACATCCGTCACATCTCAGCGCACTGAGGTCTGCGGAAAAGAAGGTGACAAAATGTCCTGCTCCAAAATATGCCTTGTCGCAGTGCACCCACAGGGACAACCTGAGAAGGCTATTCGGATGTATGCAATCCTCGACGACCAAAGCAACAGATCATTGGCGAAGACGGAGTTCTTCAACCTATTCAACTCACAGGACAATGCCTCACCCTACACCCTCAGAACCTGTGCAGGGTCAACTGAGTCAACAGGGAGAAGAGCAAGCGGTTACGTCATACGTTCGGTGGATAACAGAATGAAGATAGCTCTCTCCACACTCATCGAGTGCAGCCACATGGCCACAAACAGGGACGAGATTCCCACACCGGACATGGCACGCCATTACCCGCACCTCAGAGGAATAGTCAACTACATCCTGCCGGTAGAACAAGGCGCCAAGATCCTGCTGCTGCTCGGTAGGGACATCATGAGGGTACATAAAGTCCGTAAACAGCTTAACGGACCCCACAACGCACCATACGCCCAAAGACTTGACCTAGGATGGGTGATAGTTGGTAACGCGTGCACCGACAAAGAGCACGCACGAGACTATGTTGACGCCCACAGAACGGTGGTAACAGAATGTGGACACACATCCCTCTCTGAACCATGTCTTGGCCATCTCCAAGTGACCAAAGGGCCAAGTGAAGAGAAAAGACAAGGTCATAGCCCTGAGATTAACGAAGACATCCTCACATCGAGGGGATGCGACAATGGCCTAGGATGCTTAGCGGTTCAGATAACCAAGGATAGCGAGTCGACTCCACTGGAGGAAGAAAGTAACCTCCCAAAGGTGACCGACAAAGGGGTCATCCAAAAGACAATAAACAATCGGACGATCCTCTCGCGAGCAATGGCACGGCTAGGACGTACAGTCGTTCCTCTCCACAGAGCATCCAGCGATAAAGCAGCTAGTTGTCACGGCTGGCATAACCACAAAAGATTGTGCCCTACAGGTGAAGCCACAGTGTCAAAAAGACTGCCCTCTCACACGTCTAAAAAGAGACAGCCACAGAGACATTCCATAAAGGGATTTACCAGGGCAAAAGAGACTGTTCTTCGTTACGTCCAGGGAGAAAATAACCTCCCGATGGCAGTTAACAAAGAGACACAAAGGCGCTTCCCAAACAATGGAGAACATGCCATCTCTAGGTTCACTTCGCACCTCTGCGACCTACAAATGGAACCAGAGACCAAAAACAACTTTGTGGCCTTCATCCAGAAGATAAGCCTTACCGGCCACGCAAAGCCAGCAACTCTAATGAAGGAAGGTGAAGAATGCCGGTACCTCCAATCATCTGGGGCCTACCACCTTCAGGAACCTGATCAGATCCGGATAGTGTTCAGCCCCAGCGCTCAGCTCCAGGGAGTCTCCCTGAACGACGCCCTCTCTACTGGACTAGACATGATAACCAGTCTTCCAGGGGTGTTCCGCTTCCGCAAGGAGCCAAAAGCCATCTCCTTCTGCCAAACACCAGGTGATAGAACCACAGGCTACCATGATTGGCATGCCTACAAGGGGATGCACTCTGTGGGCAAAACTACAGAGACAAAAAGACTGTTCTCTTACAAGGCTAAAAGGAAACAGTGCCAGAGACCTTTACACAAAGACATTGTGGTGCATCAAGCTAACCAAGAGCTGTACATCCACCTGGCTTCCCTTACTGGAAGGTTTGGCCAAAGGACTTTGACGCCAGTGGTACTGGCCGGTATCACCTTACTATGGGAATATGGACCTTTGCATTGTTATGTTATGTTTGTATTGCACATATGTTCCACATAGCCTGTTATATAGTGGTATCTACAGATACCAGACGGGGAGTGTCATGGAACAGAAATACCCCTGTCTGCACTTCTGTTTCACCCCCCCCCCCTTTCCTTGCAGACCTGCTTGCCAGCTTCTTAGTGCCAGCTGTATGTGTTTGGCTCTGCACACAAACCCAGCGCTTGTGTGATAATACAGTGCCATTTCCTCTCTCCCAGCAGCTTGCTGTATTAGAAATGCAACATTATTGCTACATGTTGTAGCTCCCCCAGACACTCCTGTGAGTTGCCATAGCAGCCCCAGCTTTTCTCTCAAATGGGCTAGTCTGCTTTCTCCCCCTCTGCTCTGCCCACAGATGGTCTGTCCCCAGACTATCTTACTACCCAGCATACATTGGCACTTCCTTTCCACCATTCCCCTGGACTAGTGAGTACCTCGCTGTAACCCCTGTAATGGTGCTGCAGGATTATCTTTTCACCTCCCTTTACTACTAAGCACACACAGAGATATTTAGACCTACACCTCTACACAAGAGACTGTTTTTCCCTGCTTTCTCCAAAATAAAGTAAGAAAAGAAACAGACCTTGTCGTGCTTGGAAAAGAGGCCGAGTTGACACTATCTGAGCTAAGTCATCTTACACGTGACCCTCTGGCTTCCAGAATATTATCCCTAACTGTCCATGCAATGTCTGTAACAGTTACATACGCCTGTAACATATATTATCCCTAACTGTCCATGCAATGTCTGTAACTGTTACATACGCCCATAATATATACTATCCCTAACTGTCCATGCAATGCCTGTAACTGTTACATACGCCCATAACATATATTATCCCTAACTGTCCATGCAATGCCTGTAACTGTTACATACACCTGTAACATATACTATCCCTAACTGTGCATGCAATGTCTGTAACTGTTACACACGCCCATAACATATATTATCCCTAACTGTCCATGCAATGTCTGTAACTGTTACATATGCCTGTAACATATACTATCCCTAACTGTCCATGCAATGTCTGTAACTGTTACACACGCCTGTAACATATATTATCCCTAACTGTCCATGCAATGTCTGTAACTGTTACATACGCCCATAACATATATTATCCCTAACTGTCCATGCAATGTCTGTAACTGTTACATACGCCCATAACATATATTATCCCTAACTGTCCATGCAATGCCTGTAACTGTTACATACGCCCATAATATATATTATCCCTAACTGTCCATGCAATGTCTCTAACTGTTACATACGCCTATAACATATACTATCCCTAACTGTGCATGCAATGTCTGTAACTGTTACATACGCCTGTAACATATACTATCCCTAACTGTCCATGCAATGTCTGTAACTGTTACATACGCCTGTAACATATATTATCCCTAACTAACCATGCAATGTCTGTAACTGTTACATACGCCTGTAACATATATTATCCCTAACTAACCATGCAATGTCTGTAACTGTTACATACGCCCATAATATATATTATCCCTAACTGTCCATGCAATGCCTGTAACTGTTACATACGCCCATAACATATATTATCCCTAACTGTCCATGCAATGTCTGTAACTGTTACACACGCCCATAACATATATTATCCCTAACTGTCCATGCAATGTCTGTAACTGTTACATACGCCCATAATATATATTATCCCTAACTGTCCATGCAATGCCTGTAACTGTTACATACGCCCATAACATATATTATCCCTAACTGTCCATGCAATGTCTGTAACTGTTACACACGCCCATAACATATATTATCCCTAACTGTGCATGCAATGTCTGTAACTGTTACATACGCCCATAATATATATTATCCCTAACTGTCCATGCAATGCCTGTAACTGTTACATACGCCCATAACATATATTATCCCTAACTGTCCATGCAATGTCTGTAACTGTTACACACGCCCATAACATATATTATCCCTAACTGTCCATGCAATGTCTGTAACTGTTACATACGCCCATAACATATATTATCCCTAACTGTCCATGCAATGTCTGTAACTGTTACATATGCCTGTAACATATATTATCCCTAACTGTGCATGCAATGTCTGTAACAGTTACATACGCCTGTAACATATACTATCCCTAACTGTCCATGCAATGTCTGTAACTGTTACATACGCCCATAACATATATTATCCCTAACTGTCCATGCAATGTCTGTAACTGTTACATACGCCTGTAACATATACTATCCCTAACTGTCCATGCAATGTCTGTAACTGTTACATACGCCTGTAACATATACTATCCCTAACTGTCCATGCAATGTCTGTAACTGTTACATACGCCTGTAACATATATTATCCCTAACTAACCATGCAATGTCTGTAACTGTTACATACGCCTGTAACATATATTATCCCTAACTAACCATGCAATGTCTGTAACTGTTACATACGCCCATAATATATATTATCCCTAACTGTCCATGCAATGCCTGTAACTGTTACATACGCCCATAACATATATTATCCCTAACTGTCCATGCAATGTCTGTAACTGTTACACACGCCCATAACATATATTATCCCTAACTGTCCATGCAATGTCTGTAACTGTTACATACGCCCATAATATATATTATCCCTAACTGTCCATGCAATGCCTGTAACTGTTACATACGCCCATAACATATATTATCCCTAACTGTCCATGCAATGTCTGTAACTGTTACACACGCCCATAACATATATTATCCCTAACTGTGCATGCAATGTCTGTAACTGTTACATACGCCCATAATATATATTATCCCTAACTGTCCATGCAATGCCTGTAACTGTTACATACGCCCATAACATATATTATCCCTAACTGTCCATGCAATGTCTGTAACTGTTACACACGCCCATAACATATATTATCCCTAACTGTCCATGCAATGTCTGTAACTGTTACATACGCCCATAACATATATTATCCCTAACTGTCCATGCAATGTCTGTAACTGTTACATATGCCTGTAACATATATTATCCCTAACTGTGCATGCAATGTCTGTAACAGTTACATACGCCTGTAACATATACTATCCCTAACTGTCCATGCAATGTCTGTAACTGTTACACACGCCTGTAACATATATTATCCCTAACTGTCCATGCAATGTCTGTAACTGTTACACACGCCTGTAACATATATTATCCCTAACTGTCCATGCAATGTCTGTAACTGTTACATACGCCCATAACATATATTATCCCTAACTGTCCATGCAATGTCTGTAACTGTTACATACGCCCATAACATATATTATCCCTAACTGTCCATGCAATGTCTGTAACTGTTACATACGCCCATAATATATATTATCCCTAACTGTCCATGCAATGTCTGTAACTGTTACATACGCCTGTAACATATACTATCCCTAACTGTCCATGCAATGTCTGTAACTGTTACATACGCCTGTAACATATATTATCCCTAACTAACCATGCAATGTCTGTAACTGTTACATACGCCCATAATATATATTATCCCTAACTGTCCATGCAATGTCTGTAACTGTTACATACGCCCATAATATATATTATCCCTAACTGTCCATGCAATGTCTGTAACTGTTACATACGCCCATAACATATATTATCCCTAACTGTCCATGCAATGCCTGTAACTGTTACATACGCCCATAACATATATTATCCCTAACTGTCCATGCAATGTCTGTAACTGTTACATACGCCGGTAACATATACTATCCCTAACTGTCCATGCAATGTCTGTAACTGTTACATACGCCCATAATATATATTATCCCTAACTGTCCATGCAATGTCTGTAACAGTTACATACGCCCATAATATATATTATCCCTAACTGTCCATGCAATGTCTGTAACTGTTACATACGCCTGTAACATATACTATCCCTAACTGTCCATGCAATGTCTGTAACTGTTACATACGCCTGTAACATATATTATCCCTAACTAACCATGCAATGTCTGTAACTGTTACATACGCCTGTAACATATATTATCCCTAACTAACCATGCAATGTCTGTAACTGTTACAGTACATACGCCCGTAACATATATTATCCCTAACTAACCATGCAATGTCTGTAACTGTTACATACGCCTGTAACATATATTATCCCTAACTAACCATGCAATGTCTGTAACTGTTACATACGCCTGTAACATATATTATCCCTAACTAACCATGCAATGTCTGTAACTGTTACATACGCCTGTAACATATATTATCCCTAACTAACCATGCAATGTCTGTAACTGTTACATACGCCCGTAATATATACTATCCCTAACTGTCCATGCAATGTCTGTAACTGTTACATACGCCCATAACATATATTATCCCTAACTGTCCATGCAATGTCTGTAACTGTTACATACACCTGTAACATATACTATCCCTAACTGTCCATGCAATGTCTGTAACTGTGACATACGCCCATAACATATATTATCCCTAACTGTCCATGCAATGTCTGTAACTGTGACATACGCCCATAACATATATTATCCCTAACTGTCCATGCAATGTCTGTAACTGTTACATACGCCTGTAACATATATTATCCCTAACTGTCCATGCAATGTCTGTAACTGTTACATACGCCTGTAACATATACTATCCCTAACTGTCCATGCAATGTCTGTAACAGTTACATACGCCTGTAACATATACTATCCCTAATTGTCCATGCAATGTCTGTAACAGTTACATACGCCTGTAACATATATTATCCCTAACTGTCCATGCAATGTCTGTAACAGTTACATACGCCTGTAACATATATTATCCCTAACTAACCATGCAATGTCTGTAACTGTTACATACGCCTGTAACATATATTATCCCTAACTGTCCATGCAATGTCTGTAACTGTTACATACGCCCGTAACATATATTATCCCTAACTGTCCATGCAATGTCTGTAACTGTTACATACGCCTGTAACATATATTATCCCTAACTGTCCATGCAATGTCTGTAACTGTTACATACGCCTATAACATATACTATCCTTAACTGTCCATGCAATGTCTGTAACTGTTACATACGCCTGTAACATATATTATCCCTAACTGTCCATGCAATGTCTGTAACTGTTACATACGCCTGTAACATATACTATCCCTAACTGTCCATGCAATGTCTGTAACAGTTACATACGCCTGTAACATATATTATCCCTAACTAACCATGCAATGTCTGTAACTGTTACATACGCCTGTAACATATATTATCCCTAACTAACCATGCAATGTCTGTAACTGTTACATACGCCCGTAATATATACTATCCCTAACTGTCCATGCAATGTCTGTAACTGTTACATACGCCCATAACATATATTATCCCTAACTGTCCATGCAATGTCTGTAACTGTTACATACACCTGTAACATATACTATCCCTAACTGTCCATGCAATGTCTGTAACTGTTACATACGCCCATAACATATATTATCCCTAACTGTCCATGCAATGTCTGTAACTGTTACATACGCCCATAACATATATTATCCCTAACTGTCCATGCAATGTCTGTAACTGTTACATACGCCTGTAACATATATTATCCCTAACTGTCCATGCAATGTCTGTAACAGTTACATACGCCTGTAACATATATTATCCCTAACTAACCATGCAATGTCTGTAACTGTTACATACGCCCGTAACATATATGAAAATTGTAGGGCTGTTGTGTAGATTAACACTGTATAAGAAACACAATGCTGACAATCCACTGATGTTAACAAGATTGGTCACTGTATGATGTCACCAAGTCCCAGATACGCTGCGGAAGGTACGTGTTCATTGCACGGGAAATAGGAGTTTCTCCTTCGTAGCTCGTAAATATTAAACTGTTGAAATCTACCCTGAAACACAGAGATCATTACAAAGTTTGAGGTCAAAGTGTGTGCTCAAAATCCCTTAAATATAAATGGTGTTAAAATTCCTGGTCTACCGTACATAGAGGGGAGACATTATACACAGAGAGATAAGAGAGGGGGAGACATTATACACAGAGAGATAAGAGAGAGATATTAGAGAGGGGAGACATTATACACAGAGAGATAGGAGAGAGATATTAGAGAGGGGAGACATTATACACAGAGAGATATTAGAGAGATATTAGAGAGGGGAGACATTATACACAGAGAGATATTAGAGAGGGGAGACATTATACACAGAGAGATAGGAGAGGGGGAGACATTATACACAGAGAGATAAGAGAGAGATATTAGAGAGGGGAGACATTATACACAGAGAGATAGGAGAGGGGGAGACATTATACACAGAGAGATAAGAGAGGGGGAGACATTATACACAGAGAGATAGGAGAGGGGAGACATTATACACAGAGAGATAAGAGAGGGGGGAGACATTATACACAGAGAGATAAGAGAGGGGGAGACATTATACACAGAGAGATAAGAGAGGGGGAGACATTATACACAGAGAGATAAGAGAGGGGGGAGACATTATACACAGAGAGATAAGAGAGGGGGAGACATTATACACAGAGAGATAAGAGAGGGGGAGACATTATACACAGAGATAAGAGAGGGGGAGACATTATACACAGAGAGATAAGAGAGGGGGAGACATTATACACAGAGAGATAGGAGAGGGATATTAGAGGGGGGAGACATTATACACAGAGAGATAAGAGAGAGATATTAGAGAGGGGAGACATTATACACAGAGAGATAAGAGAGAGATATTAGAGAGGGGAGACATTATACACAGAGAGATAAGAGAGAGATATTAGAGAGGGGAGACATTATACACAGAGAGATAAGAGAGAGATATTAGAGAGGGGAGACATTATACACAGAGAGATAGGAGAGAGATATTAGAGAGGGGAGACATTATACACAGAGAGATAAGAGAGAGATATTAGAGAGGGGAGACATTATACACAGAGAGATAGGAGATTGATATTAGAGAGGGGAGACATTATACACAGAGAGATAAGAGAGAGATATTAGAGAGGGGAGACATTATACACAGAGAGATAAGAGAGAGATATTAGAGAGGGGAGACATTATACACAGAGAGATAAGAGAGAGATATTAGAGAGGGGAGACATTATACACAGAGAGATAGGAGAGGGATATTAGAGAGGGGAGACATTATACACAGAGAGATAGGAGAGAGATATTAGAGAGGGGAGACATTATACACAGAGAGATAAGAGAGGGATATTAGAGAGGGGAGACATTATACACAGAGAGATAAGAGAGGGATATTAGAGAGGGGAGACATTATACACAGAGAGATAAGAGAGGGATATTAGAGAGGGGAGACATTATACACAGAGAGATAAGAGAGAGATATTAGAGAGGGGAGACATTATACACAGAGAGATAAGAGAGAGATATTAGAGAGGGGAGACATTATACACAGAGAGATAAGAGAGGGATATTAGAGAGGGGAGACATTATACACAGAGAGATAAGAGAGGGATATTAGAGAGGGGAGACATTATACACAGAGAGATAAGAGAGAGATATTAGAGAGGGGAGACATTATACACAGAGAGATAAGAGAGAGATATTAGAGAGGGGAGACATTATACACAGAGAGATAAGAGAGAGATATTAGAGAGGGGAGACATTATACACAGAGAGATAAGAGAGAGATATTAGAGAGGGGAGACATTATACACAGAGAGATAAGAGAGGGATATTAGAGAGGGGAGACATTATACACAGAGAGATAGGAGAGAGATATTAGAGAGGGGAGACATTATACACAGAGAGATAAGAGAGAGATATTAGAGAGGGGAGACATTATACACAGAGAGATAAGAGAGAGATATTAGAGAGGGGAGACATTATACACAGAGAGATAGGAGAGAGATATTAGAGAGGGGAGACATTATACACAGAGAGATAAGAGAGGGATATTAGAGAGGGGAGACATTATACACAGAGAGATAAGAGAGAGATATTAGAGAGGGGAGACATTATACACAGAGAGATAAGAGAGAGATATTAGAGAGGGGGAGACATTATACACAGAGAGATAAGAGAGAGATATTAGAGAGGGGAGACATTATACACAGAGAGATAAGAGAGAGATATTAGAGAGGGGAGACATTATACACAGAGAGATAGGAGAGAGATATTAGAGAGGGGAGACATTATACACAGAGAGATAAGAGAGGGATATTAGAGAGGGGAGACATTATACACAGAGAGATAAGAGAGAGATATTAGAGAGGGGAGACATTATACACAGAGAGATAAGAGAGAGATATTAGAGAGGGGAGACATTATACACAGAGAGATAGGAGAGAGATATTAGAGAGGGGAGACATTATACACAGAGAGATAAGAGAGGGATATTAGAGAGGGGAGACATTATACACAGAGAGATAAGAGAGAGATATTAGAGAGGGGAGACATTATACACAGAGAGATAAGAGAGGGATATTAGAGAGGGGAGACATTATACACAGAGAGATAAGAGAGAGATATTAGAGAGGGGAGACATTATACACAGAGAGATAAGAGAGGGATATTAGAGAGGGGAGACATTATACACAGAGAGATAAGAGAGGGATATTAGAGAGGGGAGACATTATACACAGAGAGATAAGAGAGGGATATTAGAGAGGGGAGACATTATACACAGAGAGATAAGAGAGAGATATTAGAGAGGGGAGACATTATACACAGAGAGATAAGAGAGAGATATTAGAGAGGGGAGACATTATACACAGAGAGATAGGAGAGGGGGAGACATTATACACAGAGATAGGAGAGAGATAGGAGAGGGGGAGACATTATACACAGAGATAGGAGAGAGATAGGAGAGGGGGAGACATTATACACAGAGAGATAGGAGAGGGGGAGACATTATACACAGAGATAGTTGAGGGGGGTGGGAGACATTATACACAGAGAGATAGTTGAGGGGGGAGACATTATACACAGAGAGATAGTTGAGGGGGGAGACATTATACACAGAGAGATAGTTGAGGGGGGAGACATTATACACAGAGAGATAGTTGAGGGGGGAGACATTATACACAGAGAGATAGTTGAGGGGGGAGACATTATACACAGAGAGATAGTTGAGGGGGGAGACATTATACACAGAGTGATAGTAGAGGGGGTGACATTATACACAGAGAGATAGTAGAGGGGGGGACATTATACACAGAGAGATAGTTGAGGGGGAGACATTATACACAGAGAGATAGTATAGGGGGGAGACATTATACACAGAGAGATAGTAGAGGGGGGTGACATAATACACAGAGAGATAGTAGAGGGGGGGGAGACATTATACACAGATAGTAGAGGGGGGAGACATAATACACAGAGAGACAGTAGAGAGGGAGAGACATTATACAGAGATAGTAGAGGGGGAGACATTATACACAGATAGTAGAGGGGGGAGACATTATACACAGAGAGATAGTAGAGGGGGGAGACATTATACACAGATAGTAGAGGGGGTGACATTATACACAGAGAGACAGTAGAGGGGGAGACATTATACACAGAGAGATAGTAGAGGGGGACACACATAATACACAGATAGTAGAGGGGGGAGACATTATACACAGAGATAGTAGAGGGGGGAGACATAATACACAGATAGTAGAGGGGGGGAGACATAATACACAGGTAGTAGAGGGGGGGAGACATAATACACAGATAGTAGAGGGGGGAAACATAATACACAGAGAGACAGTAGAGAGGGAGAGACATAATACACAGATAGTAGAGGGGGGAGACATAATACACAGATAGTAGAGGGGGGAGACATAATACACAGAGAGACAGTAGAGAGGGAGAGACATAATACACAGAGAGATAGTAGAGGGGGGGGGGAAACATAATACACAGAGAGATAGTAGAGGGGGGGGAGACATAATACACAGAGACCCCTTGCCGCCTCTGCAGCTTTTTATAGTAATTTGAGGTTCTGTTACTTCTCACCTGTTGCTATAGCAACCGGTGGCAGCGCGGTCTCCGCCCCCCCACCCCCATTAGTCTACATTAGCCCGGGGGAGGCAGCTCCGAGACACTATTTAAGGCCCCCCCCCCCTCCCCATTAATCAGGGGAACCCCTCTGCCAGCAACACCGAGAAGCCCTAATAGCTATTAGCCATCGTTAATGGCTATTGCTGTTTTAACTAAAAAGGCTTCCATCATTTAGTTAATGGCTATCCACCCCCACCCGTATAATGGCTATCCACCCCCACCCGTATAATGGCTATCCACCCCACTCCTAAATTAAGGGAGAGAGGGGGAGAGAGAGAGAGAGAGAGGGAGGGGGGGAGAGAGAGAGGGAGGGGGGGGGTGGGAAGAGAGAGCTGGAGGGGGGAAGAGAGAGAGGGAGGGGGGGTGAGAGAGAGAGGGAGGGGGGGAGAGAGAGGGAGGGGGGGAGAGAGAGAGGGAGGGGGGAGAGAGAGAGGGAGTAGGGGGAGAGAGAGAGGGGGGGAGAGAGAGAGGGGGGAGAGAGAGAGAGGGAAGGGGGGGGAGAGAGAGAGGGAAGGGGGAGAGAGAGAGGGAAGGGGGGGGAGAGAGAGAGGGAAGGGGGGGGAGAGAGAGGGAGGGGTGGAAGAGAGAGAGGTAGGGGGGGGAGAGAGAGACTTCTCCCCGGCCAGGAAGAGCTGGCTGGCACAGGCCCCCTAGGCTCACTGGACAGTGGTCACAGAGCCTGCTGGGACTGCCTGGGTGATAATCCCTGGAAGAGGGAAGGATGTGAGACTGCGCTGAAGCAGGGATGTCCTGTCCAGGTTGCTGTATCCTGAAGGATTCCCCTACAGCATCAAAACAGAGACTTTCTTGTTGGACTTTTATATGTGCAGTTCATATTTTGGGGTGGTAACTAGCTTAGCTAACCACCCAGTTAGAAAGGGCTGGAGCTGCTGTGTAGTCAGACTCCTGAATAGGAGTAGGCATTTATTTTATGGTTTGTTTTGCACTATAGGGACGGTGGGTCTGTTATTGTATTATCTAACCCCTGTAAATAAACCCTGTGTAAAGAAGTACAGAGTTTCCGGCCTTAATATGGGACACAAAGATACCGCAACGTGATGCAGGTATCACAATATACATATATCCCAGAATCCCTTGCTGCAGTGGAAGCGCTGTATGTTGGGCGATAATGGTGAAAGGCGGGGGCTGCAGACCTGTCTAAGACATGAAAATGAGCACACAGTAATATATATCTGCAAAAACAAAAAGAAAAAAACAGGCGCACTCCTAGTGTATTAAAGTATAAAAATTATTTATAGGACTGAAACATATAAAAAACACACTCACAAACAGAGTTCAATAAAAAGCACGTATGAGATATACTCAATCGCCAGAGAGCTGCACGGGTACACGACAAACGTCCCATCGGTGCCTCCTCTGCTGTATCCAGTGGTTCAACAGGATGTGTAGATGTTCCAGAGACCGGATGGTGCAATCACTCTGTGTCCCATAGAAAGAGTTGCCCCAGCTACACCTCCTTCTACTGGCGCTGCTCACCACAGGAACCCGCAGACAGCCGCAGACAATGAAAAGTGGGCAGCCCGATTACTGCTCCCAACAGCCACAAATAGGCCCTCTGTTCGTGGGCAGTAAAAATCAGCTGCTATACTCGCTGCTTTAGGAAACGCCCTACGCGTTTTGTCACGAATGACTTCGTCAGGGGGATCCTAACGTCTCAAGGGTCCTAACGATAATATAAATTCTTAATAACCTGTACATTACCAGGAAGACCCTTGAGACGTGGTCTGCCTTGGAGGGGCTCAAGGGCTTACGACACTTTGGCCAAAGAGTTAAACTAAAAGAGCATTTTATTCAAAAGATATCTATCTCTATATATCTATATCTATATATATATATATATATATATAGGCACTGTACCGTGTATCTGTGTCACTGGATGTGCACTGAGCTCTGTCTGTGTTTCATGTTCTGTCTCTGGTTTTAAATATATATTGCCATGCTCAGTAGCACTCCTCTGTGACACTTTTACGCATATATATATATATATATATATATATATATATATATATATATATATATATATTGTGGTTATTTTGGGGGTTCAATAGAGCTTATAGGGGTTCTGTATGTTTTGCAATTCTGTTCAGCTGTTCCCAGCTGATTTGGAGGGTGGCTCC
>NW_027454804.1:42500-59250 GCF_040206685.1 Ascaphus truei
GTGTGTGTGTGTGTGTGTGTGTGTGTGTGTGTCTGTGTGTGTATCTGTATGAAAGTGTGTATCTGTATGAAAGTGTGTATCTGTATGAAAGTGTGTGTCTGTGTGTGTGTGTATCTGTATGTATGTGTGTATATGTGTGTATCTGTATGAAAGTGTGTATCTGTATGAAAGTGTGTATCTGTATGTATGTGTTTGTGTATCTGTATGTTTGTGTGTGTGTGTGTGTATCTGTATATGTGTGTGTGTGTATCTGTATATGTGTGTGTGTGTGTGTGTGTGTGTATCTGTATGTATGTATGTGTGTATCTGTATGAAAGTGTGTATCTGTATGAAAGTGTGTGTGTATCTGTGTGTGTGTGTGTGTGTGTATCTGTATGTGTGTGTGTGTGTGTGTGTGTGTGTGTGTATCTGTATATGTGTGTGTGTGTGTATCTGTATGTGTGTGTGTATCTGTATGTATGTGTGTGTGACTGTGTATGGTAGAGACGTTGTACACGCTTGGAACGTTATACAGTGTACTCGCTGAGAGACCCGGCGTTGCCCGGGATGTAAATGCGTAATAGGTAGTATTATTTATAAATCGTGGAACAATAGGTGACTGTTTGTTGTAAAGGTTGGATAATAATATTGAAAAGAAAGATGGAATAAAATGTAATACGATGTTGTTTAAAAATGGTTTATTGTAAACACACCACAGTGCAATGTATATTTTGGTGACATAACAGATGTAAAAATGTGAGGCGAAAGGGGAGCGGAGGAGGGGGGGAAGCGGGGGGGGGGGGGAAAGGGGAGGGGGGGGGAAAGGGGAGGGGGGGGAAAGGGGAGGGGGGGAAAAGGGGAGGGGGGAAAAGGGGAGGGGGGGAAAAGGGGAGGGGGGGAAAAGGGGAGGGGGGGGGAAAGGGGAGGGGGGGAAAAGGGGAGGGGGGGGGAAGGGGAGCGGAGGGGGGGGGAAGGGGAGCGGAGGGGGGGCAGGAAAGGGGAGCGGAGGGGGGGGGAAGGGGAGCGGAGGGGGGGAAGGGGAGCAGGAAAGGGGAGCGGAGGGGGGGGAAGGGGGAGCGGATGTGGGGGGGAAAGAGGAGCGGAGGTAGGGGAAAGGGGAGGGGGAAAGGAGAGCGGAGTGGGGGGGGAAAGGGGAGCGGAGGGGACGAAAGGGGAGCAGAGGGGGGGGAAGGGGAGCGGTGGGGGGGGAAAGGGGAGCGGTGGGGGGGGGAAGGGGAGCGCGGGGGGGGAAGGGGAGCGCGGGGGGGGAAGGGGATCGGAAGGGGGGGAAGGGGAGCGGAAGGGGGGGGAAAGGGGAGCGGAGGGTGGGGGAAAGAGGAGCGGAGGGGGGGGGGGAAAGGGGAGCGGAGGGGGGGAAAGGGGAGTGGAGGGGGGGGAAAGGGGGGGAAAGGGGAGCGGAGGTGGGGAAAGGGGAGCGGAGGGGGGGGGAAAGAGGAGCGGAGGGGGGGAAAGAGGAGCGGATGGGGGGGGAAAGAGGAGCGGAGGGGGGAGGAAAGGGGAGCGGAGGGGGGGAAAGGGGAGCGGAGGGGGGGGAAAGGGGAGCGGGGGGGAAAGGGGAGCGGAGGGGGAAAGGGGAGGGGGGGAAAGGGGAGGGGGGGAAAGGGGAGGGGGGGAAAGGGAGGGGGGGAAAGGAAGGGGGGGGAAAGGGGAGCGGAGGGGGGGAAAGGAGAGCGGAGGGGGGGGGGGAAAGGGGAGCAGAGGGGGGGGGAAGGGGAGCGGAGGGGGGGGAAGGGGAGCGGAGGGTGGGGGGGAAGGGGAGCGGAGGGGGGGGAAAGGGGAGCAGAGGTGGGGGAGGGAAAGGGGAGCAGTGGGGGGAAAGGGGAGCAGTGGGGGGAAAGGGGAGCGGGGGGGGGGGGGAAAGGGGAGCGGGGGGGGGAAAGGGGAGTGGGGGGGAAAGGGGAGTGGGGGCGGGGAAAGGGGAGTGGGGGGGAGGAAAGGGGAGTGGGGGGGGAAAGGGGAGTGGGGAGGGGAAAGGGGAGTGGGGGGGGGAAAGGGGAGGAGGGGGAAAGGGGCGGGGAGAGGGGGGGGAAAGGGGAGCAGAGGAGGGGAAAGGGGAGCGGAGGTTGGGGAAAGGGGAGCGTGGGGGGAGGGGGAGCAGAGGGGGAGGGGAAAGGGGAGCGGAGGGGGGGGAAAGGGGAGCAGAGGGGGGGAAAAGGGGAGCAGAGGGGGGGGAAGGGGAGCGGAGGGTGGGGAAAGGGGAGCGGGGGGGAAAGGGGAGCGGAGGGGGGGGGGGAAAGGGGAGTGGGGGGGTGGGAAAGGGGAGTGGGGGGGAAAGGGGAGTGGGGGTGTAGAGGGAGAAAGGGGGTGGCCCGGGATTAAAGGGGTTGCACCCCATTTGGCCATCCCCTGACCTCACCAGGGAGACAAGGGGTTAACTGGGCTGAGGTCCAGAAATGTGATTTAACCCTTGTTATGACATGAAAATGTATACTCCCCTGTTCCCATGCTTTATTGTAACATCTGGTTTAATCAGTGTCTGCATCACACACACACTAGAATCCATCCGGGAGTACAAGGGTTAATAGTTCTTTAGTGATTATAGCCCTTTGTGTAATTTTCCCGCCTTTTCAGGCACCATTTTGCAGGGTCCCATAGGCCGCCATTGGGGCTCCATGTGTTTCAATGGCGAATCTTGCTGTTTGGGTCCTGTTTCCTGTGAAGACCAGCAGATGGCGTCCGAGAGGAGCGGCGGTTTCCCATTGTAAGTCAATGGGCCCATTGACTTCAATGGAGATCCCTCGAAGGAGCTTTCCAGGAACGAGTTGGCTGCCGTCCAAACCGCAAAACCGCAAAGCGGATACAATTTCTAAAAGAGAGCTTTGATCACTTATTAGCCAAGTTCAACGACAAGTGGCGTGGGAATTAATAAATAAATAAAATTATTTTTGCCCCTAGTTCCTAGGCCTCCCCCCACTCGACCACCACCGGGTCCCCGAATCCTGGACCCCCGATAAGGTTCGAACCGAGAAGAGCGGGTCGCGCCATAGGTTCCAATGGCAGCGGCAGAAACAGCTCAAGAAAACGGCTAAGTGTGAAAAGCTGAAATTTAGGAATCCATAGCTCCGGTTCTGGAAGGTCCAGAGGATCAGGGTTTGGGGTACCTGTAGTCACTGTTCCGGAATCGCTGCAGAACCATCCTTGACCCTCTTGGACCAACCCGACGGAGTATGGACCCCCTTGAAAGTTCGGGACTTTTCCCATAGACTCCAATGGCGGCCAATGTCCATTGACCGGTTATGGCGGAAAACCCCCATTGACTTCAACGGCGGCGTAGCCCCGTTGAAAGTCTATGGCGGTGGATTCCCATAGCCGCCAACGGCGGCGGTTTGCCATTGAAAGTCTATGGCGGCGAAGCCCGTTGTTTTCAATGGGGATTTAGTGAAAAACCGTGATTTAATTTACAGCGGAGTTTTTTGTATTAAAATAGGAAACGGTTTAAGGTGTATTTGTGTAACTCCGGTTCCGAAGGTCGTAGCAAGTCGCAAATTGGACCCTAGGGTGTCCCAGTTCCGGCATTGAGAACTGGGAAGTTTGGACCCACTGGACCCAACGAAACCGGATATTTTAATATGTTTGTGTTTTATCTTTCATACTGTGTCCCAAAGCAGGGATAAAACCCAGAGGAAATTCCTTTGCATACCAGGGTAGCATATGGCCAGAGAGGCGACCCAATGTCTAGGACTTAAGTATCGTTCAAAGGATTTTGTCACCCTCACTATTTACCTGAGGGTGGAGACGGCTCAAACCAGAGCAGTCTGTAAGTGTCCCATTTTACACCTCACAACAAAGAATATCCTGCCAGGAATTCCGTTTGGTAGACTAGCTGGCATTCCTGATGCAGATGAGGGGCTACAGAAATGAGACCCCAGAGTTCTAATGTGCATGTGCCAACTAGCAGGGGGGCATGTATCAAAATGTGTTCCCACGTTAATGAGTGGCTAGAGGTAATTGAAGACCAATCACATGTACTCAATGTTAAGGATAGGGTACAAAAGGTTTATAAACTGTTGTCCACCTTTTATCCTTTGTCTTCTGAATCATCTTGATTGTACCTGATTGCGAGAGAATTGCTATACAACATACTTCTCATCCCCCAACCCCAAAGTAAGTGTACTTCTTGTCTGTTACTGTATTATTCGTGTGTTCAGCTATCCAAAGGAATAAATATACTTTATTATATCTAAGCCTCGTTCAGTTCAAACCCAGTATTTGGTGTAAATTACAACCTGTCATAAGCTATCGTCACAGGGGGGTGGGAAAGGGGAGTGGGGATGGGTGGGTGGGAAAAGGGGAGTGGGGGGGTGGAGAGCAGGTGGCAAATGTATTGTCATAATGTATCCGCATGCCCCCCCCCCCCCGTCCGGGCATCCGTCTCCCTGCTGGCTCGGCGGCTGGCCGCTCCCCCTTCTTGGTTCCCCGATGGCTCGGGGCTCGCTCTTCGCCCCCCCCCCCCCTGTGACTCGGGGCTCGCTCTTGTTCCTCCCCTCCCCCCCCCCCCCCGGGCGACCGCTTGTTCCCCCGATGTGTCTGACTGAGGCGCGTGCAGGAGGCGGCAGGAAGCGCCCTGTGTGGGGCCTGTGTGTTCCTGGGCCCTGGCCTCAGGCGTGAGGCTGCGTGCCTGAAATAGGTGAGTTACTGGGGCCATCAGTTGAGGCGGGACGCGCAGTGGTGTGACTTACCTGGGCGGGCGTGTGTGTGTGTCTCTCCTTTGGCCCGTCACTCCTCCTCAGGCCAATGAGAGGTGTGCGGGGGCGGGCGGGCCAAGGGAGCCATCTCATTGGCCTGAGGCGGAGTGACAGGCCAAAGGTCCAATGCGATTGTCCCTAGGGACACAGGACAGACAGACAGGCATACGGTGGTTTGACAAATATATAGATAGATATAGTGTACATACTGACCTTGCCCACTATATCCCTGCATACTACACGCGAGACTCTCTCTCCAGCGCCACCTCGTGGATACACTTGTAATGAACCCTGAGATCCCTTATTTCCCATTATCTGATTTCAAAGAAACCCCTTTAAACCTCATTAAGTATCCAGCCATACAGTTAGCAGTCTCCTTTCACCTATAGATTCAGCGTGTATATATCACTATATCTAATACCACTTGTCTCCCATGCCTCGGGGGGGTGGGGGGGTAGGTAACATTGTCTTATTAATACTATTTCTCAAGGTATACTGGGGTCTTTATGGCTTATATCTCCCCCCCCCCTGGGGATATTTCCTTATGTGCTATATCTGCTGGACAGGCGCAGGTCCCCATTATAATACCTCATTAATACCCCAGTAATAATACATGGTGGAGCGAGGCCGCCAGCTTGTGGATATACAGGGAACTGCCATTCTGACAGTGTCAGTGGCGCTGTGCAGCATACGTCGCTGCCCCGAGGAGCTCGCAATCTGTTTTCCCCTCACCGGGGAGGGGGGAGGGGGGCACAGGGAGATAAAGTGACTCGCCCGGTGAATTGATTCAAACCGGACAAACCCACTTCAAAGGGGGGGTGGGTGGTGGAAAGGGGGGGGTCAGGTTGAACGCTGCAGGTCTGGTTTGTCCTGCTGTGTTTATGGATGGGGGCTAGTGAGTAAGAAATAAGTAATAATATCCCTCACAGGACACCCCCTCTCCCCCCTACTGCTCCTCACAATGCCCCCCACACAGGACACCCCCTCTCCCCCCCCACTGCTCCTCACAATGCCCCCCACACAGGACACCCCCTCTCCCCCCCCACTGCTCCTCACAATGCCCCCCTCACAGGACACCCCCTCTCCCCCCCTACTGCTCATCACAATGCCCCCCTCACAGGATACCCCTCTCCCCCCTACTGCTCCTCACAATGCCCCCTTCACAGGACACCCCCTCTCCCCCCCCTACTGCTCCTCACAATGCCCCCCTCACAGGACACCCCCTCTCCCCCCCTACTGCTCCTCACAATGCCCCACTCACAGGACACCACCTCCCCCCCCTTACTGCTCGTCACAATGCCCCCCTCACAGGACACCCCCTCTCCCCCCTACTGCTCCTCACAATACCCCCTCACAGGACACCCCCTCTCCCCCTACTGCTCCTCACAATGCCCCCTCACAGGACACCCCCTCTCCCCCTACTGCTCCTCACAATGCCCCCCTCACAGGACACCCCCTCTCCCCCCTACTGCTCCTCACAATACCCCCGTCACAGGACACCCCCGTCACAGGACACCCCCTCTACCCCCTACTGCTCCTCACAATGCCCCCCTCACAGGGCACCCCCTCTCCCCCCTACTGCTCCTCACAATGCCCCCTCACAGGACACCCCCTCTCCCTCCCTACTGCTCCTCACAATGCCCCCTCACAGGGCACCCCCTCTCCCCCCCTACTGCTCCTCACAATGCCCCCCTCACAGTACACCCCTCCCCCCTACTGCTCCTCACAATGCCCCCCTCTCCCCCCACTGCTCCTCACAATGCCCCCCTCTCCCCCCACTGCTCCTCACAATGCCCCCTCTCCCCCCACTGCTCCTCACAATGCCCCCCTCTCCCCCCACTGCTCCTCACAATGCCCCCTCTCCCCCCACTGCTCCTCACAATGCCCCCTCTACCCTCCCCCCCACTGCTCCTCACAGGATACCCCCCCACTGCTCCTCACAGGATACCCCCCCTGCTCCTCACAGTATACCACCCCTGCTCCTCACTAGATACCCCCCCCCACTGCTCCTCACAGGATACCCCCCCCCCACTGCTCCTCACAGGATACCCCCCCCCCGCTCCTCCTCTCTAATTTCCAGAGGAACAAAAACTTTCCCACCACTCACTTCCTCTCCCTCCCAAGGAAGGCAAGGAAGGTGAGGAGGGGGGGCTTTGTATGGAAGGGATGGTGAGAAGGGGGGGCTTTGTAAGGAAGGGAAGGTGAGGAGGGGGGCTTTGCAAGGAAGGGAAGGTGAGGAGGAGAGGCTTTGTAAGGAAGGAAGGTGAGGAGGGGGGGGGCTTTGTAAGGAAGGGAAGGTGAGGAGGGGGGGGGGGCTTTGTAAGGAAGGGAAGGTGAGGAGGGGGGGAGCTTTGCAAGGAAGGGAAGGTGAGGAGGGGGGGCTTTGTAAGGAAGGGAAGGTGAGATGGGGGGCTTTGTAAGGAAGGGAAGGTGAGGAGGGGGGGAGCTTTGCAAGGAAGGGAAGGTGAGGAGGGGGGGGCTTTGTAAGGAAGGGAAGGTGAGATGGGGGGGCTTTGCAAGGAAGGGAAGGTGAGGAGGGGGGGGCTTTGTAAGGAAGGGAAGGTGAGGAGGGGGGGGCTTTGTAAGGAAGGGAAGGTGAGGAGGGGGGGGGGCTTTGTAAGGAAGGGAAGGTGAGGAGGGGGGGTGCTTTGTAAGGAAGGGAAGGTGAGGAGGGGGGTGCTTTGTAAGGAAGGGAAGGTCTGATGGGGGGGCTTTGCAAGGAAGGGAAGGTGAGGAGGGGGGGGCTTTGTAAGGAAGGGAAGGTGAGGAGGGGGGGTGCTTTGTAAGGAAGGGAAGGTCAGATGGGGGGCTTTGCAAGGAAGGGAAGGTGAGGAGGGGGGGGGCTTTGTAAGGAAGGGACGGTGAGGAGGGGGGGGGGCTTTGTAAGGAAGGGAAGGTGAGGAGGGGGCTTTGTAAGGAAGGGAAGGAGGGGGCTTTGTAAGGAAGGGAAGGTGAGGAGGGGGGGCTTTGTAAGGAAGGGAAGGTGAGGAGGGGGGGTGCTTTGTAAGGAAGGGAAGGTGAATGGGGGGGCTTTGTAAGGAAGGGAAGGTGAGGAGGGGGCTTTGTAAGGAAGAGAAGGTGAGAAGGGGGGGCTTTGTAAGGAAGGGAAGGTGAGGAGGGGGCTTTGAAAGGAAGGGAAGGCTAGGAGGGTGGGGGGCTTTGTAAGGAAGGGAAGGTGAGGAGGGGGTGGGCTTTGCAAGGAAGGGAAGGTGAGGAGGGGGGGGGTGCTTTGTAAGGAAGGGAAGGTGAGATGGGGGGGCTTTGCAAGGAAGGGAAGGTGAGGAGGGGGGGGGGGCTTTGTAAGGAAGGGAAGGTGAGGAGGGGGGGGGGGCTTTGTAAGGAAGGGAAGGTGAGGAGGGGGGGGGCTTTGTAAGGAAGGAAGGTGAGGAGGGGGGGGGGCTTTGTAAGGAAGGGAAGGTGAGGAGAAGGGGGGGGCTTTGTAAGGAAGGGAAGGTGAGATTGGGGGGCTTTGTAAGGAAGGGAAGGTGAGGTGGGGGTGGCTTTGTAAGGAAGGAAGGTGAGGAGGGGGGGGGGCTTTGTAAGGAAGGGAAGGTGAGGAGGGGGGGGGGGGGCTTTGTAAGGAAGGGAAGGTGAGGAGGGGGGCTTTGTAAGGAAGGGAAGGTGAGGAGGGGGCTTTGTAAGGAAGGGAAGGTGAGGAGGGGTGGGGGGCTTTGTAAGGAAGGGAAGGTGAGGAGGGGGGGGCTTTGTAAGGAAGGGATGGTGAGGAGGGGGGGCTTTGTAAGGAAGGGAAGGTGAGGAGGGGGCTCTGTAAGGAAGGGAAGGTGAGGAGGGGGGGGCTTTGTAAGGAAGGGAAGGTGGGGGGGGGGGCTTTGTAAGGAAGGGAAGGTGAGGAGGGGGGGCTTTGTAAGGAAGGGAAGGTGAGGTGGGGGCTTTGTAAGGAAGGGAAGGTGAGGAGGGGGGGCTTTGTAAGGAAGGGAAGGTGAGGAGGGGGGGGCTTTGTAAGGAAGGGAAGGTGAGATGGGGGGGCTTTGCAAGGAAGGGAAGGTGAGGAGGGGGGGGGCTTTGTAAGGAAGGGAAGGTGAGATGGGGGGGCTTTGCAAGGAAGGGAAGGTGAGGAGGGGGGGGCTTTGTAAGGAAGGGAAGGTGAGGAGGGGGGGGGCTTTGTAAGGAAGGGAAGGTGAGGAGGGGGGGGGGCTTTGTAAGGAAGTGAAGGTGAGGAGGGGGGGGCTTTGTAAGGAAGGGAAGGTGAGGAGGGGGGGCTTTGTAAGGAAGGGAAGGTGAGGAGGGGGCTCTGTAAGGAAGGGAAGGTGAGGAGGGGGGGCTTTGTAAGGAAGGGAAGGTGGGGGGGGGGCTTTGTAAGGAAGGGAAGGTGAGGAGGGGGGGCTTTGTAAGGAAGGGAAGGTGAGGTGGGGGCTTTGTAAGGAAGGGAAGGTGAGGAGGGGGGGGCTTTGTAAGGAAGGGAAGGTGAGGAGGGGGGGGCTTTGTAAGGAAGGGAAGGTGAGATGGGGGGGCTTTGCAAGGAAGGGAAGGTGAGGAGGGGGGGGGGCTTTGTAAGGAAGGGAAGGTGAGATGGGGGGCTTTGCAAGGAAGGGAAGGTGAGGAGGGGGGGGCTTTGTAAGGAAGGGAAGGTGAGGAGGGGGGGGGCTTTGTAAGGAAGGGAAGGTGAGGAGGGAGGGGGCTTTGTAAGGAAGGGAAGGTGAGGAGGGAGCTTTGTAAGGAAGGGAAGGTGAGGAGGGTGGGGGGCTTTGTAAGGAAGGGAAGGTGAGGAGGGGGGGGGCTTTGCAAGGAAGGGAAGGTGAGGAGGGGGGGGGGGGCTTTGTAAGGAAGGGAAGATGGGGGGGGCTTTGTAAGGAAGGGAAGGTGAGGAGGGGGCTTTGCAAGGAAGGGAAGGTGAGATGGGGGGGCTTTGCAAGGAAGGGAAGGTGAGGAGGGGGGGGGGCTTTGCAAGGAAGGGAAGGTGAGGAGGGGGGGGGCTTTGTAAGGAAGGGAAGGTGAGGAGGGGGCTTTGTAAGGAAGGGAAGGTGAGGAGGGGGGGTGGGGCTTTGTAAGGAAGGGAAGGTGAGATGGGAGGGGCTTTGTAAGGAAGGGAAGGTGAGGAGGGGGGGGGGGGCTTTGTAAGGAAGGGAAGGTGAGGAGGGGGGGGCTTTGCAAGGAAGGGAAGGTGAGGAGGGGGGGGGCTTTGTAAGGAAGGGAAGGTGAGATGGGGGGGCTTTGCAAGGAAGGGAAGGTGAGGATGGGGGGGGGGCTTTGTAAGGAAGGGAAGGTGAGGAGGGGGATTTGTAAGGAAGGGAAGGTGAGGAGGGGGATTTGTAAGGAAGGGAGGGTGAGGAGGGGGGGCTTTGAAAGGAAGGGAAGGTGAGGAGGGTGGGGGGCTTTGTAAGGAAGGGAAGGTGAGGAGGGGGGGGGGGCTTTGCAAGGAAGGGAAGGTGAGGAGGGGGGGGGGGCTTTGTAAGGAAGGGAGGGTGAGGAGGGGGCTTTGAAAGGAAGGGAAGGCGAGGAGGGTGGGGGGCTTTGTAAGGAAGGGAAGGTGAGGAGGGGGGGGCTTTGCAAGGAAGGGAAGGTGAGGAGGGGGGGGGGGCTTTGTAAGGAAGGAAAGGTGAGATGGGGGGGCTTTGCAAGGAAGGGAAGGTGAGGAGGGGGGGGCTTTGTAAGGAAGGGAAGGTGAGGAGGGGGCTTTGTAAGGAAGGGAAGGTGAGGAGGGGGCTTTGTAAGGAAGGGAAGGTGAGGAGGGGGGGCTTTGTAAGGAAGGGAAGGTGAGGGGGGGGGCTTTGTAAGAAGGGAAGGTGAGGAGGGGGGAGCTGTGTAAGAAGGGAAGGTGAGGAGGGGGGGGCTTTGTAAGGAAGGGAAGGTGAGGAGGGGGGGGGCTTTGCAAGGAAGGGAAGGTGAGGAGGGGGGGCTTTGTAAGGAAGGGAAGGTGAGGAGGGGGGGGTTTTGTAAGGAAGGGAAGGTGAGGAGGGGGCTTTGTAAGGAAGGGAAGGTGAGGAGGGGGCTTTGTAAGAAAGGGAAGGTGAGGAGGGGGGGCTTTGTAAGGAAGGGAAGGAGGGGGGGGGGCTTTGTAAGGAAGGGAAGGTGAGTAGGGGGGGGCTTTGTAAGGAAGGGAAGGTGAGGAGGGGGGGGCTTTGTAAGGAAGGGAAGGTGAGATGGGGGGGGCTTTGCAAGGAAGGAAGGTGAGGAGGGGGGGGGCTTTGTAAGGAAGGGAAGGTGAGATGGGGGGGCTTTGCAAGGAAGGGAAGGTGAGGAGGGGGGGGCTTTGTAAGGAAGGGAAGGTGAGGAGGGGGGGCTTTGTAAGGAAGGGAAGGTGAGGAGGGTGGGGGGGCTTGTAAGGAAGGGAAGGTGAGGGAGGGGGCTTTGTAAGGAAGGGAAGGTGAGGAGGGAGCTTTGTAAGGAAGGGAAGGTGAGGAGGGTGGGGGCTTTGTAAGGAAGGGAAGGTGAGGTGGGGGGGGGGGCTTTGCAAGGTAGGGAAGGTGAGGAGGGGGGGGGCTTTGTAAGGAAGGGAAGATGGGGGGGCTTTGCAAGGAAGGGAAGGTGAGATGGGGGGGCTTTGCAAGGAAGGGAAGGTGAGGAGGGGGGGGGCTTTGCAAGGAAGGAAGGTGAGGAGGGGGGGGCTTTGTAAGGAAGGGAAGGTGAGGAGGGGGCTTTGTAAGGAAGGGAAGGTGAGGAGGGGGGGTGGGGGCTTTGTAAGGAAGGGAAGATGGGGGGGGCTTTGTAAGGTAGGGAAGGTGAGGAGGGGGGGGGGCTTTGTAAGGAAGGAAGGTGAGGAGGGGGGGGCTTTGCAAGGAAGGGAAGGTGAGGAGGGGGGGGGCTTTGTAAGGAAGGGAAGGTGAGATTGGGGGGCTTTGTAAGGAAGGGAAGGTGAGATGGGGGGGCTTTGCAAGGAAGGGAAGGTGAGGAGGGGGGAGGCTTTGTAAGGAAGGGAAGGTGAGAGGGGATTTGTAAGGAAGGGAAGGTGAGGAGGAGGGGATTTGTAAGGAAGGGAGGGTGAGGAGGGGGGGCTTTGAAAGGAAGGAAGGTGAGGAGGGGGCTTTGAAAGGAAGGGAAGGCGAGGAGGGTGGGGGCTTTGTAAGGAAGGGAAGGTGAGGAGGGGGGGGGCTTTGCAAGGAAGGGAAGGTGAGGAGGGGGGGGGGCTTTGTAAGGAAGGAAAGGTGAGATGGGGGGGCTTTGCAAGGAAGGGAAGGTGAGGAGGGGGGGCTTTGTAAGGAAGGGAAGGTGAGGAGGGGGCTTTGTAAGGAAGGGAAGGTGAGGAGGGGGCTTTGTAAGGAAGGGAAGGTGAGGAGGGGGGGCTTTGTAAGGAAGGGAAGGTGAGATGGGGGGGCTTTGTAAGGAAGGGAAGGTGAGGGGGGGGGCTTTGTAAGAAGGGAAGGTGAGGAGGGGGGCTGTGTAAGAAGGGAAGGTGAGGAGGGGGGGGCTTTGTAAGGAAGGGAAGGTGAGGAGGGGGGGGGCTTTGCAAGGAAGGGAAGGTGAGGAGGGGGGGCTTTGTAAGGAAGGGAAGGTGAGAAGGGGGGGTTTTGTAAGGAAGGGAAGGTGAGGAGGGGGCTTTGTAAGGAAGGGAAGGTGAGGAGGGGGCTTTGTAAGAAAGGGAAGGTGAGGAGGGGGGCTTTGTAAGGAAGGGAAGGAGGGGGGGGGGCTTTGTAAGGAAGGGAAGGTGAGGAGGGGGGGGCTTTGTAAGGAAGGGAAGGTGAGGAGGGGGGGGCTTTGTAAGGAAGGGAAGGTGAGGAGGGGGGGGCTTTGTAAGGAAGGGAAGGTGAGGGGGGCTTTGTAAGGAAGGGAAGGTGAGAAGGGGGGGGCTTAGTAAGGAAGGGAAGGTGAGGAGGGGGGGGGCTTAGTAAGGAAGGGAAGGTGAGGAGGGGGGGCTCTGTAAGGAAGGGAAGGTGAGGAGGGGGGCTTTGTAAGGAAGGTAAGGAGGGGGGGGGGCTCTGTAAGGAAGGGAAGGTGAGGAGGGGGGCTTTGTAAGGAAGGGAAGGTGAGGAGGGGGGGGCTCTGTTAGGAAGGAAAGGTGAGGAGGGGGGGGGGCTCTGTTAGGAAGGGAAGGTGAGGAGGGGGGGGGGCTTTGTAAGGAAGGGAAGGTGAGGGGGGCTTTGTAAGGAAGGGAAGGTGAGGAGGGGGCTTTGTAAGGAAGGGAGGGTGAGGAGGGGGGGGCTTTGTAAGGAAGGGAAGGTGAGGAGGGGGGGGCTTTGTAAGGAAGGGAAGGTGAGGAGGGGGCTTTGTAAGGAAGGGAAGGTGAGGAGTGGGGGGGCTTTGTAAGGAAGGGAAGGTGAGGAGGGGGGGGCTTTGTAAGGAAGGGAAGGTGAGGAGGGGGGGCTTTGTAAGGAAGGGAAGGTGAGGAGGGGGGGGCTTTGTAAGGAAGGGAAGGTGAGGTGGGGGGCTTTGTAAGGAAGGTAAGGTGAGGAGGGGTGGCTTGCAAGGAAGGGAAGGTGAGGAGGGGGGGGGGGCTTTGTAAGGAAGGGAAGGTGAGGGGGGGGGGCTTTGCAAGGAAGGGAAGGTGAGGGGGGGGCTTTGTAAGGAAGGGAAGGTGAGGAGGGGGCTTTGTAAGGAAGGGAAGGTGAGGGGGCTTTGTAAGGAAGGGAAGGTGAGGAGGGGGGGGGGGGGCCTTGTAAGGAAGGGAAGGTGAGGAGGGGGGGGGGGCTTTGCAAGGAAGGGAAGGTGAGGAGGGGGGCTTTGTAAGGAAGGGAAGGTGAGGAGGGGGGTTTTGTAAGGAAGGGAAGGTGAGGAGGGGGCTTTGTAAGGAAGGGAAGGTGAGGAGGGGGCTTTGTAAGAAAGGGAAGGTGAGGAGGGGGGCTTTGTAAGGAAGGGAAGGAGGGGGGGGGGGCTTTGTAAGGAAGGGAAGGTGAGGAGGGGGGGGGCTTTGTAAGGAAGGGAAGGTGAGGAGGGGGGGCTTTGTAAGGAAGGAAGGCGAGGAGGGGGGGGCTTTGTAAGGAAGGGAAGGTGAGAAGGGGGGGGCTTTGTATGGAAGGGAAGGTGAGAAGGGGGGGCTTAGTAAGGAAGGGAAGGTGAGGAGGGGGGGCTCTGTAAGGAAGGGAAGGTGAGGAGGGGGGCTTTGTAAGGAAGGTAAGGAGGGGGGGGCTCTGTAAGGAAGGGAAGGTGAGGAGGGGGGGGGGCTTTGTAAGGAAGGGAAGGTGAGGAGGGGGGGGGGCTCTGTTAGGAAGGAAAGGTGAGGAGGGGGGGGGGCTCTGTTAGGAAGGGAAGGTGAGGAGGGGGGGGGCTTTGTAAGGAAGGGAAGGTGAGGAGGGGCTTTGTAAGGAAGGAGGGTGAGGAGGGGGGGCTTTGTAAGGAAGGGAGGTGAGGAGGGGGGGCTTTGTAAGGAAGGGAAGGTGAGGAGGGGGGGGGGGCTTTGTAAGGAAGGGAAGGTGAGGAGGGGGGGGGCTTTGTAAGGAAGGGAAGGTGAGGAGGGGCCTTTGAAAGGAAGGGAAGGCGAGGAGGGTGGGGGGCTTTGTAAGGAAGGGAAGGTGAGGAGGGGGGGGGCTTTGTAAGGAAGGGAAGGTGAGGGGGGGCTTTGTAAGAAGGGAAGGTGAGGAGGGGGGGCTGTGTAAGAAGGGAAGGTGAGGAGGGGGGGGCTTTGTAAGGAAGGAAGGTGAGGAGGGGGGGGGGCTTTGCAAGGAAGGGAAGGTGAGGAGGGGGGGCTTTGTAAGGAAGGGAAGGTGAGGAGGGGGCTTTGTAAGAAAGGGAAGGTGAGGAGGAGGGGGGCTTTGTAAGAAGGGAAGGAGGGGGGGGGGCTTTGTAAGGAAGGGAAGGTGAGGAGGGGGGGGCTTTGTAAGGAAGGGAAGGTGAGGAGGGGGGGGCTTTGTAAGGAAGGGAAGGTGAGGAGGGGGGGCTTTGTATGGAAGGGAAGGTGAGAAGGGGGGGGCTTAGTAAGGAAGGGAAGGTGAGGAGGGGGGGCTCTGTAAGGAAGGGAAGGTGAGGAGGGGGGCTTTGTAAGGAAGGTAAGGAGGGGGGGGGGCTCTGTAAGGAAGGGAAGGTGAGGAGGGGGGGGGGCTTTGTAAGGAAGGGAAGGTGAGGAGGGGGGGGGCTCTGTTAGGAAGGAAAGGTGAGGAGGGGGGGGGGGGCTCTGTTAGGAAGGGAAGGTGAGGAGGGGGGGGGGCTTTGTAAGGAAGGGAAGGTGAGGGGGGCTTTGTAAGGAAGGGAAGGTGAGGAGGGGGCTTTGTAAGGAAGGGAGGGTGAGGAGGGGGGGGCTTTGTAAGGAAGGGAAGGTGAGGAGGGGGGGGCTTTGTAAGGAAGGGAAGGTGAGGAGTGGGGGGGCTTTGTAAGGAAGGGAAGGTGAGGAGGGGGGGGCTTTGTAAGGAAGGGAAGGTGAGGAGGGGGGCTTTGTAAGGAAGGGAAGGTGAGGAGGGGTGCTTTGCAAGGAAGGGAAGGTGAGGAGGGGGGGGGCTTTGTAAGGAAGGGAAGGTGAGGAGGGGGCTTTGTAAGGAAGGGAAGGTGAGGGGGGCTTTGTAAGGAAGGGAAGGTGAGGAGGGGGGGGGGGGGGGCTTTGTAAGGAAGGAAGGTGAGGAGGGGGGGCTTTGTAAGGAAGGGATGGTGAGGAGGGGGTTTTTGTAAGGAAGGGAAGGTGAGGAGGGGGCTTTGTAAGGAAGGGAAGGTGAGGAGGGGGCTTTGTAAGAAAGGGAAGGTGAGGAGGGGGGGCTTTGTAAGGAAGGAAGGAGGGGGGGGGCTTTGTAAGGAAGGGAAGGTGAGGAGGGGGGGCTTTGTATGGAAGGAAGGTGAGAAGGGGGGGCTTAGTAAGGAAGGGAAGGTGAGGAGGGGGGGCTCTGTAAGGAAGGGAGGTGAGGAGGGGGGCTTTGTAAGGAAGGTAAGGAGGGGGGGGCTCTGTAAGGAGGGAAGGTGAGGAGGGGGGGCTTTGTAAGGAAGGGAAGGTGAGGAGGGGGGCTTTGTAAGGAAGGGAAGGTGAGGAGGGGGGGGGCTCTGTTAGGAAGGAAAGGTGAGGAGGGGGGGGGGCTCTGTTAGGAAGGGAAGGTGAGGAGGGGGGGGGGGGCTTTGTAAGGAAGGGAAGGTGAGGAGGGGGCTTTGTAAGGAAGGGAAGGTGAGGAGGGGGGGGGGGCTTTGTAAGGAAGGGAAGGTGAGGAGGGGGGGGGGCTCTGTTAGGAAGGGAAGGTGAGGAGGGGGGGGGGCTCTGTTAGGAAGGAAAGGTGAGGAGGGGGGGGGCTCTGTTAGGAAGGGAAGGTGAGGAGGGGGGGGGCTTTGTAAGGAAGGGAAGGTGAGGAGGGGGCTTTGTAAGGAAGGGAGGGTGAGGAGGGGGGGCTTTGTAAGGAAGGGAAGGTGAGGAGGGGGGGGCTTTGTAAGGAAGGGAAGGTGAGGAGGGGGGGGGGCTTTGTAAGGAAGGGAAGGTGAGGAGGGGGGGGGCTTTGTAAGGAAGGGAAGGTGAGGAGGGGCCTTTGAAAGGAAGGGAAGGCGAGGAGGGTGGGGGGCTTTGTAAGGAAGGGAAGGTGAGGAGGGGGGGGGCTTTGTAAGGAAGGGAAGGTGAGATGGGGGGGCTTTGCAAGGAAGGGAAGGTGAGGGCTTTGTAAGGAAGGGAAGGTGAGGAGGGGGCTTTGTAAGGAAGGGAAGGTGAGGAGGGGGGGCTTTGTAAGGAAGGGAAGGAGGGGGGGGGGGCTTTGTAAGGAAGGGAAGGTGAGGAGGGGGCTTTGTAAGGAAGGGAAGGTGAGGGGGGGCTTTGTAAGAAGGGAAGGTGAGGAGGGGGGGGCTTTGTAAGGAAGGGAAGGTGAGGGGGGGGCTTTGTAAGGAAGGGAAGGTGAGGAGGGGGCTTTGTAAGGAAGGGAAGGTGAGGAGGGGGGGCTTTGTAAGGAAGGGAAGGTGAGGAGGGGGGGGGGGCTTTGTAAGGAAGGGAAGGGGCCTTGTAAGGAAGGGAAGGTGAGATGGGGGGGCTTTGTAAGGAAGGGAAGGTGAGGAGGGGGGGGGGGCTTTGTAAGGAAGGGAAGGTGAGGAGGGGGGGCTTTGTAAGGAAGGGAAGGTGAGGAGGGGGGGCTTTGTAAGGAAGGGAAGGTGAGGAGGGGGGTGGCTCTGTAGGAAGGGAAGGTGAGGAGGGGGTGGGCTCTGTAAGGAAGGGAAGGTGAGGAGGGGGGGGCTTTGTAAGGAAGGGGAGGTGATGAGGGGGGTTTTTGTAAGGAAGGGAAGGG
>NW_027454806.1:0-52500 GCF_040206685.1 Ascaphus truei
GGGGCAGTGCTGAGGGAAGGGGAGGCCGGCATTACTGGAGGAGAGAAGGGAGGGGGCAGTGCTGAGGAAGGGGAGGCCCGGCATTACTGGAGGAGAGAAGGGAGGGGGGCAGTGCTGAGGAAAGGGGAGGCCCGGCATTACTGGGGGAGAGAAGGGAGGGGGGCAGTGCTGAGGAAAGGGGAGGCCCGGCATTACTGGGGAGAGAAGGGAGGGGGGCAGTGCTGAGGGAAGGGAAGGCCCGGCATTACTGGATGAGAGAAGGGAGGGGGGCAGTGCTGAGGGAAGGGGAGGCCCGGCATTACTGGAGGAGAGAAGGGAGGGTGGCAGTGCTGAGGGAAGGGGAGGCCCGGCATTACTGGAGGAGGGAAGGGAGGGGGGCAGTGCTGAGAGTAGGGAGGCCCGGCATTACTGGAGGAGAGTAGGGAGGGGGCAGTGCTGAGGGAAGGGGAGGCCCGGCATTACTGGAGGAGAGAAGGGAGGGGGACAGTGCTGAGGAAAGGGGAGGCCCGGCATTACTGGAGGAGAGAAGGGAGGGGGGCAGTGCTGAGGGAAGGGGAGGCCCGGCATTACTGATGGAGAGAAGGGAGGGGGGCAGTGCTGAGGGAAGGGGAGGCCCGGCATTACTGGAGGAGGGAAGGGAGGGGGGCAGTGCTGAGAGTAGGGGAGGCCCGGCATTACTGGAGGAGAGTAGGGAGGGGGGCAGTGCTGAGGGAAGGGGAGGCCCGGCATTACTGGAGGAGAGAAGGGAGGGGGGCATTGCTGAGGGAAGGGGAGGCCCGGCATTACTGGAGGAGAGAAGGGAGGGGGACAGTGCTGAGGAAAGGGAGGCCCGGCATTACTGGAGGAGAGAAGGGAGGGGGGCAGTGCTGAGGGAAGGGGAGGCCCGGCATTACTGGAGGAGAGAAGGGAGGGGGGCAGTGCTGATGGAAAAGGAGGCCCGGCATTACTGGAGGAGAGCAGGGAGGGGGGCAGTGCTGAGGGAAGGGGAGGCCCGGCATTACTGGAGGAGAGAAGGGATGGGGGCAGTGCTGGGGGAAGGGGAGGCCCGGCATTACTGGAGGAGAGAAGGGATGGGGGCAGTGCTGAGGGAAGGGGAGGCCCGGCATTACTGGAGGAGAGAAGGGAGGGGGGCAGTGCCGAGGGAAGGGAGGCCCGGCATTACTGGAGGAGAGAAGGGAGGGGGCAGTGCCGAGGGAAGGGGAGGCCCGGCATTACTGGAGGAGAGAAGGGAGGGGGCAGTGCTGAGGAAGGGAGGCCCGGCATTACTGGAGGAGAGAAGGGAGGGGGGCAGTGCTGAGGGAAGGGGAGGCCCGGCATTACTGGAGGAGAGAAGGGAGGGGGGCAGTGCTGAGGGAAGGGGAGGACCGGCATTACTGGAGGAGAGAAGGGAGGGGGCAGTGCCGAGGGAAGGGAGGCCCGGCATTACTGGAGGAGAGAAGGGAGGGGGCAGTGCCGAGGGAAGGGGAGGCCCGGCATTACTGGAGGAGAGAAGGGAGGGGGGCAGTGCCGAGGGAAGGGGAGGCCCGGCATTACTGGAGGAGAGAAGGGAGGGGGGCAGTTCTGAGGGAAGGGGAGGCCCGGCATTACTGGAGGAGAGAAGGGAGGGGGGCAGTGCCGAGGGAAGGGGAGGCCCGGCATTACTGGGGGAGAGAAGGGAGGGGGGCAGTACTGAGGGAAGGTGAGGCCAGGCATTACTGGAGGAGAGAAGGGAGGGGAGCAGTGCTGAGGGAAGGGGAGGCCCAGCATTACTGGAGGAGAGAAGGAGGGGGGCAGTGCTGAGGGAAGGGGAGGCCCGGCATTACTGGAGGAGAGAAGGGAGGGGGGCAGTGCTGAGGGAAGGGGAGGCCCGGCATTACTGGAGGAGAGAAGGGAGGGGGGCGGTGCTGAGGGAAGGGGAGGGCCCGGAATTACTGGAGGAGAGAAGGGAGGGGGGCAGTGCTGAGGGAAGGGGAGGACCCGGCATTACTGGAGGAGAGAAGGGAGGGGGGCAGTGCTGAGGGAAGGGAGGCCCAGCATTACTGGAGGAGAGAAGGGAGGGGGGCAGTGCTGAGGGAAGGGGAGGCCCGGCATTACTGGAGGAGAGAAGGGAGGGGGGCAGTGCTGGGGGAAGGGGAGGCCCGGCATTACTGGAGGAGAGAAGGGAGGGGGGCAGTGCTGAGGGAAGGGGAGGCCCAGCATTACTGGAGGAGAGAAGGGAGGGGGCAGTGCTGAGGGAAGGGGAGGCCCGGCATTACAGGAGGAGAGAAGGGAGGGGGGCAGTGCTGAGGGAAGGGGAGGCCCGGCATTACTGGAGGAGAGAAGGGAGGGGGGCAGTGCTGAGGGAAGGGGAGGCCCGGCATTACTGGAGGAGAGAAGGGAGGGGGGTAGTGCTGAGGGAAGGGGAGGCCCGGCATTACTGGAGGAGATAAGGGAGGGGGGCAGTGCTGAGGAAAGGGGAGGCCCGGCATTACTGGGGGAGAGAAGGGAGGGGGGCAGTGCTGAGGGAAGGGGAGGCCCGGAATTACTGGATGAGGGAAGGGAGGGTGGCAGTGCTGAGGGAAGGGGAGGCCCGGCATTACTGGAGGAGAGAAGGGAGGGGAGCAGTGCTGAGGGAAGGGGAGGCCCAGCATTACTGGAGGAGGGAAGGGAGGGGGGCAGTGCTGAGGGAAGGGGAGGCCCGGCATTACTGGAGGAGAGTAGGGAGGGGGGCAGTGCTGAGGGAAGGGGAGGCCCGGCATTACTGGAGGAGAGAAGGGAGGGGGGCAGTGCTGAGGGAAGGGGAGGCCCGGCATTACTGGAGGAGAGAAGGGAGGGGGTAGTGCTGAGGGAAGGGGAGGGACCGGCAACACTGGAGGAGAGAAGGGAGGGGGCAGTGCTGAGGGAATGGGAGGCCCGGCATTACTGGAGGAGAGAAGGGAGGGGGGCAGTGCTGAGGGAATGGGAGGCCCGGCATTACTGGAGGAGAGAAGGGAGGGGGGCAGTGCTGAGGGAAGGGGAGGCCCGGCATTACTGGAGGAGAGAATGGAGGGGGGAAGTGCTGAGAGTAGGGGAGGCCCGGCATTACTGGAGGAGAGAAGGGAGGGGGGCAGTGCTGAGGGAAGGGGAGGCCCGGCATTACTGGAGGAGAAAAGGGAGGGGGACAGTGCTGAGGAAAGGGGAGGCCCGGCATTACTGGAGGAGAGAAGGGAGGGGGGCAGTGCTGAGGGAAGGGGAGGCCCGGCATTACTGATGGAGAGAAGGGAGGGGGGCAGTGCTGAGGGAAGGGGAGGCCCGGCATTACTGGAGGAGAGAAGGGAGGGGGCAGTGCTGAGGGAAGGGGAGGCCCGGCATTACTGGAGGAGAAAAGGGAGGGGGCAGTGCTGAGGAAGGGGAGGCCCGGCATTACTGGAGGAGAGAAGGGAGGGGGGCAGTGCTGAGGAAAGGGGAGGCCCGGCATTACTGGGGGAGAGAAGGGAGGGGGGCAGTGCTGAGGAAAGGGGAGGCCCGGCATTACTGGGGAGAGAAGGGAGGGGGGCAGTGCTGAGGGAAGGGAAGGCCCGGCATTACTGGATGAGAGAAGGGAGGGGGGCAGTGCTGAGGGAAGGGGAGGCCCGGCATTACTGGAGGAGAGAAGGGAGGGTGGCAGTGCTGAGGGAAGGGGAGGCCCGGCATTACTGGAGGAGGGAAGGGAGGGGGGCAGTGCTGAGAGTAGGGGAGGCCCGGCATTACTGGAGGAGAGTAGGGAGGGGGGCAGTGCTGAGGGAAGGGGAGGCCCGGCATTACTGGAGGAGAGAAGGGAGGGGGACAGTGCTGAGGAAAGGGGAGGCCCGGCATTACTGGAGGAGAGAAGGGAGGGGGGCAGTGCTGAGGGAAGGGGAGGCCCGGCATTACTGATGGAGAGAAGGGAGGGGGGCAGTGCTGAGGGAAGGGGAGGCCCGGCATTACTGGAGGAGGGAAGGGAGGGGGGCAGTGCTGAGAGTAGGGGAGGCCCGGCATTACTGGAGGAGAGTAGGGAGGGGGGCAGTGCTGAGGGAAGGGGAGGCCCGGCATTACTGGAGGAGAGAAGGGAGGGGGGCATTGCTGAGGGAATGGGAGGCCCGGCATTACTGGAGGAGAGAAGGGAGGGGGACAGTGCTGAGGAAAGGGGAGGCCCGGCATTACTGGAGGAGAGAAGGGAGGGGGGCAGTGCTGAGGGAAGGGGAGGCCCGGCATTACTGGAGGAGAGAAGGGAGGGGGGCAGTGCTGATGGAAGGGGAGGCCCGGCATTACTGGAGGAGAGCAGGGAGGGGGGCAGTGCTGAGGGAAGGGAGGCCCGGCATTACTGGAGGAGAGAAGGGATGGGGGCAGTGCTGGGGGAAGGGGAGGCCCGGCATTACTGGAGGAGAGAAGGGAGGGGGGCAGTGCCGAGGGAAGGGGAGGCCCGGCATTACTGGAGGAGAGAAGGAGGGGGCAGTGCCGAGGGAAGGGGAGGCCCGGCATTACTGGAGGAGAGAAGGGAGGGGGGCAGTGCTGAGGGAAGGGGAGGCCCGGCATTACTGGAGGAGAGAAGGGAGGGGGGCAGTGCTGAGGGAAGGGGAGGCCCGGCATTACTGGAGGAGAGAAGGGAGGGGGGCAGTGCTGGGGGAAGGGGAGGCCCGGCATTACTGGAGGAGAGAAGGGAGGGGGGCAGTGCTGAGGGAAGGGGAGGCCCAGCATTACTGGAGGAGAGAAGGGAGGGGGGCAGTGCTGAGGGAAGGGGAGGCCCGGCATTACTGGAGGAGAGAAGGGAGGGGGGCGGTGCTGAGGGAAGGGGAGGGCCCGGAATTACTGGAGGAGAGAAGGGAGGGGGGCAGTGCTGAGGGAAGGGGAGGACCCGGCATTACTGGAGGAGAGAAGGGAGGGGGGCAGTGCTGAGGGAAGGGGAGGCCCAGCATTACTGGAGGAGAGAAGGGAGGGGGGCAGTGCTGAGGGAAGGGGAGGCCCGGCATTACTGGAGGAGAGAAGGGAGGGGGGCAGTGCTGAGGGAAGGGGAGGCCCGGCATTACTGGAGGAGAGAAGGGAGGGGGGCAGTGCTGAGGGAAGGGGAGGCCGGCATTACTGGAGGAGAGAAGGAGGGGGGTAGTGCTGAGGGAAGGGGAGGCCCGGCATTACTGGAGGAGATAAGGGAGGGGGGCAGTGCTGAGGAAAGGGGAGGCCCGGCATTACTGGGGAGAGAAGGGAGGGGAGCAGTGCTGAGGGAAGGGGAGGCCCAGCATTACTGGAGGAGAGAAGGGAGGGGGGCAGTGCTGAGGGAAGGGGAGGCCCGGCATTACTGGAGGAGAGAAGGGAGGGGGGCAGTGCTGAGGGAAGGGGAGGCCCGGCATTACTGGAGGAGAGAAGGGAGGGGGGCGGTGCTGAGGGAAGGGGAGGGCCCGGAATTACTGGAGGAGAGAAGGGAGGGGGGCAGTGCTGAGGGAAGGGGAGGACCCGGCATTACTGGAGGAGAGAAGGGAGGGGGCGGTGCTGAGGGAAGGGGAGGGCCCGGAATTACTGGAGGAGAGAAGGGAGGGGGGCAGTGCTGAGGGAAGGGGAGGACCCGGCATTACTGGAGGAGAGAAGGGAGGGGGGCAGTGCTGAGGGAAGGGGAGGCCCAGCATTACTGGAGGAGAGAAGGGAGGGGGGCAGTGCTGAGGGAAGGGGAGGCCCGGCATTACTGGAGGAGAGAATGGAGGGGGGCACTGCTGGGGAAGGGGAGGCCCGGCATTACTGGAGGAGAGAAGGGAGGGGGGCAGTGCTGAGGGAAGGGGAGGCCCAGCATTACTGGAGGAGAGAAGGGAGGGGGGCAGTGCTGAGGGAAGGGGAGGCCCGGCATTACTGGAGGAGAGAAGGGAGGGGGGCAGTGCTGAGGGAAGGGGAGGCCCGGCATTACTGGAGGAAGAAGGGAGGGGGGCGGTGCTGAGGGAAGGGGAGGGCCGGAATTACTGGAGGAGAGAAGGGAGGGGGGCAGTGCTGAGGGAAGGGTAGGACCCGGCATTACTGGAGGAGAGAAGGGAGGGGGCAGTGCTGAGGGAAGGGGAGGCCCAGCATTACTGGAGGAGAGAAGGGAGGGGGGCAGTGCTGAGGGAAGGGGAGGCCCGGCATTACTGGAGGAGAGAAGGGAGGGGGGCAGTGCTGGGGGAAGGGGAGGCCCGGCATTACTGGAGGAGAGAAGGGAGGGGAGCAGTGCTGAGGGAAGGGGAGGCCCAGCATTACTGGAGGAGAGAAGGGAGGGGGGCAGTGCTGAGGGAAGGGGAGGCCCGGCATTACTGGAGGAGAGAAGGGAGGGGGGCAGTGCTGAGGGAAGGGGAGGCCCGGCATTACTGGAGGAGAGAAGGGAGGGGGGCAGTGCTGAGGGAAGGGGAGGCCCGGCATTACTGGAGGAGAGAAGGGAGGGGGGTAGTGCTGAGGGAAGGGGAGGCCCGGCATTACTGGAGGAGATAAGGGAGGGGGCAGTGCTGAGGAAAGGGGAGGCCCGGCATTACTGGGGGAGAGAAGGGAGGGGGGCAGGGCTGAGGGAAGGGGAGGCCCGGAATTACTGGATAAGAGAAGGGAGGGTGGCAGTGCTGAGGGAAGGGGAGGCCCGGCATTACTGGAGGAGAGAAGGGAGGGGAGCAGTGCTGAGGGAAGGGGAGGCCCAGCATTACTGGAGGAGGGAAGGGAGGGGGGCAGTGCTGAGGGAAGGGGAGGCCCGGCATTACTGGAGGAGAGTAGGGAGGGGGGCAGTGCTGAGGGAAGGGGAGGCCCGGCATTACTGGAGGAGAGAAGGGAGGGGGGCAGTGCTGAGGGAAGGGGAGGCCCGGCATTACTGGAGGAGAGAAGGGAGGGGGTAGTGCTGAGGGAAGGGGAGGGACCGGCAACACTGGAGGAGAGAAGGGAGGGGGCAGTGCTGAGGGAATGGGAGGCCCGGCATTACTGGAGGAGAGAAGGAGGGGGGCAGTGCTGAGGGAATGGGAGGCCCGGCATTACTGGAGGAGAGAAGGGAGGGGGGCAGTGCTGAGGGAAGGGAGGCCCGGCATTACTGGAGGAGAGAATGGAGGGGGGCAGTGCTGAGGGAAGGGGAGGCCCGGCATTACTGGAGGAGAGAAGGGATGGGGGCAGTGCTGAGAGTAGGGGAGGCCCGGCATTACTGGAGGAGAGAAGGGAGGGGGGCAGTGCTGGGGGAAGGGGAGGCCCGGCATTACTGGAGGAGAGAAGGGAGGGGGGCAGTGCTGGGGAAGGGGAGGCCCGGCATTACTGGAGGAGAGAAGGGAGGGGGGCAGTGCTGAGGGAAGGGGAGGCCCAGCATTACTGGAGGAGAGAAGGGAGGGGGGCAGTGCTGAGGGAAGGGGAGGCCCGGCATTACTGGAGGAGAGAAGGGAGGGGGGTAGTGCTGAGGGAAGGGGAGGCCCGGCATTACTGGAGGAGATAAGGGAGGGGGGCAGTGCTGAGGAAAGGGGAGGCCCGGCATTACTGGGGGAGAGAAGGGAGGGGGGCAGTGCTGAGGGAAGGGGAGGCCCGGAATTACTGGATGAGAGAAGGGAGGGTGGCAGTGCTGAGGGAAGGGGAGGCCCGGCATTACTGGAGGAGAGAAGGGAGGGGAGCAGTGCTGAGGGAAGGGGAGGCCCAGCATTACTGGAGGAGGGAAGGGAGGGGGGCAGTGCTGAGGGAAGGGGAGGCCCGGCATTACTGGAGGAGAGTAGGGAGGGGGGCATTGCTGAGGGAAGGGGAGGCCGGCATTACTGGAGGAGAGAAGGGAGGGGGGCAGTGCTGAGGGAAGGGGAGGCCCGGCATTACTGGAGGAGAGAAGGGAGGGGGTAGTGCTGAGGGAAGGGGAGGGACCGGCAACACTGGAGGAGAGAAGGGAGGGGGCAGTGCTGAGGGAATGGGAGGCCCGGCATTACTGGAGGAGAGAAGGGAGGGGGGCAGTGCTGAGGGAATGGGAGGCCCGGCATTACTGGAGGAGAGAAGGGAGGGGGGCAGTGCTGAGGGAAGGGAGGCCCGGCATTACTGGAGGAGAGAATGGAGGGGGGCAGTGCTGAGAGTAGGGGAGGCCCGGCATTACTGGAGGAGAGAAGGGAGGGGGGCAGTGCTGAGGGAAGGGGAGGCCCGGCATTACTGGAGGAGAAAAGGGAGGGGGACAGTGCTGAGGAAAGGGGAGGCCCGGCATTACTGGAGGAGAGAAGGGAGGGGGGCAGTGCTGAGGGAAGGGGAGGCCGGCATTACTGATGGAGAGAAGGGAGGGGGGCAGTGCTGAGGGAAGGGGAGGCCCGGCATTACTGGAGGAGAGAAGGGAGGGGGCAGTGCTGAGGGAAGGGAGGCCCGGCATTACTGGAGGAGAGAAGGGAGGGGGCAGTGCTGAGGGAAGGGGAGGCCCGGCATTACTGGAGGAGAGAAGGGAGGGGGGCAGTGCTGAGGAAAGGGGAGGCCCGGCATTACTGGGGGAGAGAAGGGAGGGGGGCAGTGCTGAGGAAAGGGGAGGCCCGGCATTACTGGGGGAGAGAAGGGAGGGGGCAGTGCTGAGGGAAGGGAAGGCCCGGCATTACTGGATGAGAGAAGGGAGGGGGGCAGTGCTGAGGGAAGGGGAGGCCCGGCATTACTGGAGGAGAGAAGGGAGGGTGGCAGTGCTGAGGGAAGGGGAGGCCCGGCATTACTGGAGGAGGGAAGGGAGGGGGGCAGTGCTGAGAGTAGGGGAGGCCCGGCATTACTGGAGGAGAGTAGGGAGGGGGGCAGTGCTGAGGGAAGGGGAGGCCCGGCATTACTGGAGGAGAGAAGGGAGGGGGACAGTGCTGAGGAAAGGGGAGGCCCGGCATTACTGAGGAGAGAAGGGAGGGGGGCAGTGCTGAGGGAAGGGGAGGCCCGGCATTACTGATGGAGAGAAGGGAGGGGGGCAGTGCTGAGGGAAGGGGAGGCCCGGCATTACTGGAGGAAGGGAAGGGAGGGGGGCAGTGCTGAGAGTAGGGGAGGCCCGGCATTACTGGAGGAGAGTAGGGAGGGGGGCAGTGCTGAGGGAAGGGGAGGCCCGGCATTACTGGAGGAGAGAAGGGAGGGGGCATTGCTGAGGGAAGGGGAGGCCCGGCATTACTGGAGGAGAGAAGGGAGGGGGACAGTGCTGAGGAAAGGGGAGGCCCGGCATTACTGGAGGAGAGAAGGGAGGGGGGCAGTGCTGAGGGAAGGGGAGGCCCGGCATTACTGGAGGAGAGAAGGGAGGGGGCAGTGCTGATGGAAGGGGAGGCCCGGCATTACTGGAGGAGAGCAGGGAGGGGGGCAGTGCTGGGGGAAGGGGAGGCCCGGCATAACTGGAGGAGAGAAGGGATGGGGGCAGTGCTGAGGGAAGGGGAGGCCCGGCATTACTGGAGGAGAGAAGGGAGGGGGGCAGTGCCGAGGGAAGGGGAGGCCCGGCATTACTGGAGGAGAGAAGGGAGGGGGCAGTGCCGAGGGAAGGGGAGGCCCGGCATTACTGGAGGAGAGAAGGGAGGGGGGCAGTGCTGAGGGAAGGGGAGGCCCGGCATTACTGGAGGAGAGAAGGGAGGGGGGCAGTGCTGAGGGAAGGGGAGGCCCGGCATTACTGGAGGAGAGAAGGGAGGGGGGCAGTGCCGAGGGAAGGGGAGGCCCGGCATTACTGGAGGAGAGAAGGGAGGGGGGCAGTTCTGAGGGAAGGGGAGGCCCGGCATTACTGGAGGAGAGAAGGGAGGGGGCAGTGCCGAGGGAAGGGGAGGCCCGGCATTACTGGGGGAGAGAAGGGAGGGGGGCAGTACTGAGGGAAGGTGAGGCCAGGCATTACTGGAGGAGAGAAGGGAGGGGAGCAGTGCTGAGGGAAGGGAGGCCCAGCATTACTGGAGGAGAGAAGGGAGGGGGGCAGTGCTGAGGGAAGGGGAGGCCCGGCATTACTGGAGGAGAGAAGGGAGGGGGGCAGTGCTGGGGGAAGGGGAGGCCCGGCATTACTGGAGGAGAGAAGGGAGGGGGGCAGTGCCGAGGGAAGGGGAGGCCCGGCATTACTGGGGGAGAGAAGGGAGGGGGGCAGTACTGAGGGAAGGTGAGGCCAGGCAATTCTGGAGGAGAGAAGGGAGGGGAGCAGTGCTGAGGGAAGGGGAGGCCCAGCATTACTGGAGGAGAGAAGGGAGGGGGGCAGTGCTGAGGGAAGGGGAGGCCCGGCATTACTGGAGGAGAGAAGGAGGGGGGCAGTGCTGAGGGAAGGGGAGGCCCGGCATTACTGGAGGAGAGAAGGGAGGGGGCAGTGCCGAGGGAAGGGGAGGCCCGGCATTACTGGAGGAGAGAAGGGAGGGGCAGTGCCGAGGGAAGGGGAGGCCCGGCATTACTGGAGGAGAGAAGGGAGGGGGGCAGTGCTGAGGGAAGGGAGGCCCGCATTACTGGAGGAGAGAAGGGAGGGGGGCAGTGCCGAGGGAAGGGAGGCCCGGCATTACTGGAGGAGAGAAGGGAGGGGGCAGTTCTGAGGGAAGGGGAGTCCGGCATTACTGGAGGAGAGAAGGGAGGGGGGCAGTGCCGAGGGAAGGGGAGGCCCGGCATTACTGGGGGAGAGAAGGGAGGGGGGCAGTACTGAGGGAAGGTGAGGCCAGGCATTACTGGAGGAGAGAAGGGAGGGGAGCAGTGCTGAGGGAAGGGGAGGCCCAGCATTACTGGAGGAGAGAAGGGAGGGGGGCAGTGCTGAGGGAAGGGGAGGCCCGGCATTACTGGAGGAGAGAAGGGAGGGGGGCGGTGCTGAGGGAAGGGGAGGGCTCGGAATTACTGGAGGAGAGAAGGGAGGGGGGCAGTGCTGAGGGAAGGGGAGGACCCGGCATTACTGGAGGAGAGAAGGGAGGGGGGCAGTGCTGAGGGAAGGGGAGGCCCAGCATTACTGGAGGAGAGAAGGGAGGGGGGCAGTGCTGAGGGAAGGGGAGGCCCGGCATTACTGGAGGAGAGAAGGGAGGGGGGCACTGCTGGGGGAAGGGGAGGCCCGGCATTACTGGAGGAGAGAAGGGAGGGGGGCAGTGCTGAGGGAAGGGGAGGCCCAGCATTACTGGAGGAGAGAAGGGAGGGGGGCAGTGCTGAGGGAAGGGGAGGCCCGGCATTACTGGAGGAGAGAAGGGAGGGGGGCAGTGCTGAGGGAAGGGGAGGCCGGCATTACTGGAGGAAAGAAGGGAGGGGGGCGGTGCTGAGGGAAGGGGAGGGCCCGGAATTACTGGAGGAGAGAAGGGAGGGGGGCAGTGCTGAGGGAAGGGGAGGACCCGGCATTACTGGAGGAGAGAAGGGAGGGGGGCAGTGCTGAGGGAAGGGGAGGCCCAGCATTACTGGAGGAGAGAAGGGAGGGGGGCAGTGCTGAGGGAAGGGGAGGCCCGGCATTACTGGAGGAGAGAAGGGAGGGGGGCAGTGCTGGGGGAAGGGGAGGCCCGGCATTACTGGAGGAGAGAAGGGAGGGGGGCAGTGCTGAGGAAGGGGAGGCCAGCATTACTGGAGGAGAGAAGGGAGGGGGGCAGTGCTGAGGGAAGGGGAGGCCCGGCATTACTGGAGGAGAGAAGGGAGGGGGGCAGTGCTGAGGGAAGGGGAGGCCCGGCATTACTGGAGGAGAGAAGGGAGGGGGGCAGTGCTGAGGGAAGGGGAGGCCCGGCATTACTGGAGGAGAGAAGGGAGGGGGGTAGTGCTGAGGGAAGGGGAGGCCCGGCATTACTGGAGGAGATAAGGGAGGGGGGCAGTGCTGAGGAAAGGGGAGGCCCGGCATTACTGGGGAGAGAAGGGAGGGGGGCAGTGCTGAGGGAAGGGAAGGCCCGGCATTACTTGATGAGAGAAGGGAGGGGGGCAGTGCTGAGGGAAGGGGAGGCCCGGCATTACTGGAGGAGAGAAGGGAGGGTGGCAGTGCTGAGGGAAGGGGAGGCCCGGCATTACTGGAGGAGGGAAGGGAGGGGGGCAGTGCTGAGAGTAGGGAGGCCCGGCATTACTGGAGGAGAGTAGGGAGGGGGGCAGTGCTGAGGGAAGGGGAGGCCCGGCATTACTGGAGGAGAGAAGGGAGGGGGACAGTGCTGAGGAAAGGGGAGGCCCGGCATTACTGGAGGAGAGAAGGGAGGGGGGCAGTGCTGAGGGAAGGGGAGGCCCGGCATTACTGATGGAGAGAAGGGAGGGGGGCAGTGCTGAGGGAAGGGGAGGCCCGGCATTACTGGAGGAGGGAAGGGAGGGGGGCAGTGCTGAGAGTAGGGGAGGCCCGGCATTACTGGAGGAGAGTAGGGAGGGGGGCAGTGCTGAGGGAAGGGGAGGCCCGGCATTACTGGAGGAGAGAAGGGAGGGGGGCATTGCTGAGGGAATGGGAGGCCCGGCATTACTGGAGGAGAGAAGGGAGGGGGACAGTGCTGAGGAAAGGGGAGGCCCGGCATTACTGGAGGAGAGAAGGGAGGGGGGCAGTGCTGAGGGAAGGGGAGGCCCGGCATTACTGGAGGAGAGAAGGGAGGGGGGCAGTGCTGATGGAAGGGGAGGCCCGGCATTACTGGAGGAGAGCAGGGAGGGGGGCAGTGCTGAGGGAAGGGGAGGCCCGGCATTACTGGAGGAGAGAAGGGATGGGGGCAGTGCTGGGGGAAGGGGAGGCCCGGCATTACTGGAGGAGAGAAGGGATGGGGGCAGTGCTGAGGGAAGGGGAGGCCCGGCATTACTGGAGGAGAGAAGGGATGGGGGCAGTGCTGAGGGAAGGGGAGGCCCGGCATTACTGGAGGAGAGAAGGGAGGGGGGCAGTGCCGAGGGAAGGGGAGGCCCGGCATTACTGGAGGAGAGAAGGGAGGGGGCAGTGCCGAGGGAAGGGGAGGCCCGGCATTACTGGAGGAGAGAAGGGAGGGGGGCAGTGCTGAGGGAAGGGGAGGCCCGGCATTACTGGAGGAGAGAAGGGAGGGGGGCAGTGCTGAGGGAAGGGGAGGCCCGGCATTACTGGAGGAGAGAAGGGAGGGGGGCAGTGCCGAGGGAAGGGGAGGCCCGGCATTACTGGAGGAGAGAAGGGAGGGGGGCAGTTCTGAGGGAAGGGGAGGCCCGGCATTACTGGAGGAGAGAAGGGAGGGGGGCAGTGCCGAGGGAAGGGGAGGCCCGGCATTACTGGGGGAGAGAAGGGAGGGGGGCAGTACTGAGGGAAGGTGAGGCCAGGCATTACTGGAGGAGAGAAGGGAGGGGAGCAGTGCTGAGGGAAGGGGAGGCCCAGCATTACTGGAGGAGAGAAGGGAGGGGGGCAGTGCTGAGGGAAGGGGAGGCCCGGCATTACTGGAGGAGAGAAGGGAGGGGGGCAGTGCTGAGGGAAGGGGAGGCCCGGCATTACTGGAGGAGAGAAGGGAGGGGGGCGGTGCTGAGGGAAGGGGAGGGCCCGGAATTACTGGAGGAGAGAAGGGAGGGGGGCAGTGCTGAGGGAAGGGGAGGACCCGGCATTACTGGAGGAGAGAAGGGAGGGGGGCGGTGCTGAGGGAAGGGGAGGGCCCGGAATTACTGGAGGAGAGAAGGGAGGGGGGCAGTGCTGAGGGCAGGGGAGGACCCGGCATTACTGGAGGAGAGAAGGGAGGGGGGCAGTGCTGAGGGAAGGGGAGGCCCGGCATTACTGGAGGAGAGAAGGGAGGGGGGCACTGCTGGGGGAAGGGGAGGCCCGGCATTACTGGAGGAGAGAAGGGAGGGGGGCAGTGCTGAGGGAAGGGGAGGCCCAGCATTACTGGAGGAGAGAAGGGAGGGGGGCAGTGCTGAGGGAAGGGGAGGCCCGGCATTACTGGAGGAGAGAAGGGAGGGGGGCAGTGCTGAGGGAAGGGGAGGCCCGGCATTACTGGAGGAAAGAAGGGAGGGGGGCGGTGCTGAGGGAAGGGGAGGGCCCGGAATTACTGGAGGAGAGAAGGGAGGGGGGCAGTGCTGAGGGAAGGGGAGGACCCGGCATTACTGGAGGAGAGAAGGGAGGGGGGCAGTGCTGAGGGAAGAGGAGGCCCAGCATTACTGGAGGAGAGAAGGGAGGGGGGCAGTGCTGAGGGAAGGGGAGGCCCGGCATTACTGGAGGAGAGAAGGGAGGGGGGCAGTGCTGGGGGAAGGGGAGGCCCGGCATTACTGGAGGAGAGAAGGGAGGGGGGCAGTGCTGAGGGAAGGGGAGGCCCAGCATTACTGGAGGAGAGAAGGGAGGGGGGCAGTGCTGAGGGAAGGGGAGGCCCGGCATTACTGGAGGAGAGAAGGGAGGGGGGCAGTGCTGAGGGAAGGGGAGGCCCGGCATTACTGGAGGAGAGAAGGGAGGGGGGCAGTGCTGAGGGAAGGGGAGGCCCGGCATTACTGGAGGAGAGAAGGGAGGGGGGCAGTGCTGAGGGAAGGGGAGGCCCGGCATTACTGGAGGAGAGAAGGGAGGGGGGTAGTGCTGAGGGAAGGGGAGGCCCGGCATTACTGGAGGAGATAAGGGAGGGGGGCAGTGCTGAGGAAAGGGGAGGCCCGGCATTACTGGGGGAGAGAAGGGAGGGGGGCAGTGCTGAGGGAAGGGGAGGCCCGGAATTACTGGATGAGAGAAGGGAGGGTGGCAGTGCTGAGGGAAGGGGAGGCCCGGCATTACTGGAGGAGAGAAGGGAGGGGAGCAGTGCTGAGGGAAGGGGAGGCCCAGCATTACTGGAGGAGGGAAGGGAGGGGGGCAGTGCTGAGGGAAGGGGAGGCCCGGCATTACTGGAGGAGAGTAGGGAGGGGGGCAGTGCTGAGGGAAGGGGAGGCCCGGCATTACTGGAGGAGAGAAGGGAGGGGGGCAGTGCTGAGGGAAGGGGAGGCCCGGCATTACTGGAGGAGAGAAGGGAGGGGGTAGTGCTGAGGGAAGGGGAGGGACCGGCAACACTGGAGGAGAGAAGGGAGGGGGCAGTGCTGAGGGAATGGGAGGCCCGGCATTACTGGAGGAGAGAAGGGAGGGGGGCAGTGCTGAGGGAATGGGAGGCCCGGCATTACTGGAGGAGAGAAGGGAGGGGGGCAGTGCTGAGGGAAGGGGAGGCCCGGCATTACTGGAGGAGAGAATGGAGGGGGGCAGTGCTGAGAGTAGGGGAGGCCCGGCATTACTGGAGGAGAGAAGGGAGGGGGGCAGTGCTGAGGGAAGGGGAGGCCCGGCATTACTGGAGGAGAAAAGGGAGGGGGACAGTGCTGAGGAAAGGGGAGGCCCGGCATTACTGGAGGAGAGAAGGGAGGGGGGCAGTGCTGAGGGAAGGGGAGGCCCGGCATTACTGGAGGAGAGAAGGGAGGGGGGCAGTGCTGAGGGAAGGGGAGGCCCGGCATGACTGATGGAGAGAAGGGAGGGGGGCAGTGCTGAGGGAAGGGGAGGCCCGGCATTACTGGAGGAGAGAAGGGAGGGGGCAGTGCTGAGGGAAGGGGAGGCCCGGCATTACTGGAGGAGAGAAGGGAGGGGGCAGTGCTGAGGGATGGGGAGGCCCGGCATTACTGGAGGAGAGAAGGGAGGGGGGCAGTGCTGAGGAAAGGGGAGGCCCGGCATTACTGGGGGAGAGAAGGGAGGGGGGCAGTGCTGAGGAAAGGGGAGGCCCGGCATTACTGGGGGAGAGAAGGGAGGGGGGCAGTGCTGAGGGAAGGGAAGGCCCGGCATTACTGGATGAGAGAAGGGAGGGGGGCAGTGCTGAGGGAAGGGGAGGCCCGGCATTACTGGAGGAGAGAAGGGAGGGTGGCAGTGCTGAGGGAAGGGGAGGCCCGGCATTACTGGAGGAGGGAAGGGAGGGGGGCAGTGCTGAGAGTAGGGGAGGCCCGGCATTACTGGAGGAGAGTAGGGAGGGGGGCAGTGCTGAGGGAAGGGGAGGCCCGGCATTACTGGAGGAGAGAAGGGAGGGGGACAGTGCTGAGGAAAGGGGAGGCCCAGCATTACTGGAGGAGAGAAGGGAGGGGGGCAGTGCTGAGGGAAGAGGAGGCCCGGCATTACTGATGGAGAGAAGGGAGGGGGGCAGTGCTGAGGGAAGGGGAGGCCCGGCATTACTGGAGGAGGGAAGGGAGGGGGGCAGTGCTGAGAGTAGGGGAGGCCCGGCATTACTGGAGGAGAGTAGGGAGGGGGGCAGTGCTGAGGGAAGGGGAGGCCCGGCATTACTGGAGGAGAGAAGGGAGGGGGGCATTGCTGAGGGAATGGGAGGCCCGGCATTACTGGAGGAGAGAAGGGAGGGGGACAGTGCTGAGGAAAGGGGAGGCCCGGCATTACTGGAGGAGAGAAGGGAGGGGGGCAGTGCTGAGGGAAGGGGAGGCCCGGCATTACTGGAGGAGAGAAGGGAGGGGGGCAGTGCTGATGGAAGGGGAGGCCCGGCATTACTGGAGGAGAGCAGGGAGGGGGGCAGTGCTGAGGGAAGGGGAGGCCCGGCATTACTGGAGGAGAGAAGGGATGGGGGCAGTGCTGGGGGAAGGGGAGGCCCGGCATTACTGGAGGAGAGAAGGGATGGGGGCAGTGCTGAGGGAAGGGGAGGCCCGGCATTACTGGAGGAGAGAAGGGAGGGGGGCAGTGCCGAGGGAAGGGGAGGCCCGGCATTACTGGAGGAGAGAAGGGAGGGGGCAGTGCCGAGGGAAGGGGAGGCCCGGCATTACTGGAGGAGAGAAGGGAGGGGGGCAGTGCTGAGGGAAGGGGAGGCCCGGCATTACTGGAGGAGAGAAGGGAGGGGGGCAGTGCTGAGGGAAGGGGAGGCCCGGCATTACTGGAGGAGAGAAGGGAGGGGGGCAGTGCCGAGGGAAGGGGAGGCCCGGCATTACTGGAGGAGAGAAGGGAGGGGGGCAGTTCTGAGGGAAGGGGAGGCCCGGCATTACTGGAGGAGAGAAGGGAGGGGGGCAGTGCCGAGGGAAGGGGAGGCCCGGCATTACTGGGGGAGAGAAGGGAGGGGGGCAGTACTGAGGGAAGGTGAGGCCAGGCATTACTGGAGGAGAGAAGGGAGGGGAGCAGTGCTGAGGGAAGGGGAGGCCCAGCATTACTGGAGGAGAGAAGGGAGGGGGGCAGTGCTGAGGGAAGGGGAGGCCCGGCATTACTGGAGGAGAGAAGGGAGGGGGGCAGTGCTGAGGGAAGGGGAGGCCCGGCATTACTGGAGGAGAGAAGGGAGGGGGGCGGTGCTGAGGGAAAGGGAGGGCCCGGAATTACTGGAGGAGAGAAGGGAGGGGGGCAGTGCTGAGGGAAGGGGAGGACCCGGCATTACTGGAGGAGAGAAGGGAGGGGGGCAGTGCTGAGGGAAGGGGAGGCCCAGCATTACTGGAGGAGAGAAGGGAGGGGGGCAGTGCTGAGGGAAGGGGAGGCCCGGCATTACTGGAGGAGAGAAGGGAGGGGGGCAGTGCTGGGGGAAGGGGAGGCCCGGCATTACTGGAGGAGAGAAGGGAGGGGGGCAGTGCTGAGGGAAGGGGAGGCCCAGCATTACTGGAGGAGAGAAGGGAGGGGGGCAGTGCTGAGGGAAGGGGAGGCCCGGCATTACTGGAGGAGAGAAGGGAGGGGGGCGGTGCTGAGGGAAGGGGAGGGCCCGGAATTACTGGAGGAGAGAAGGGAGGGGGGCAGTGCTGAGGGAAGGGGAGGACCCGGCATTACTGGAGGAGAGAAGGGAGGGGGGCAGTGCTGAGGGAAGGGGAGGCCCGGCATTACTGGAGGAGATAAGGGAGGGGGGCAGTGCTGAGGAAAGGGGAGGCCCGGCATTACTGGGTGAGAGAAGGGAGGGGGGCAGTGCTGAGGGAAGGGGAGGCCCGGAATTACTGGATGAGAGAAGGGAGGGTGGCAGTGCTGAGGGAAGGGGAGGCCCGGCATTACTGGAGGAGAGAAGGGAGGGGAGCAGTGCTGAGGGAAGGGGAGGCCCAGCATTACTGGAGGAGGGAAGGGAGGGGGGCAGTGCTGAGGGAAGGGGAGGCCCGGCATTACTGGAGGAGAGTAGGGAGGGGGGCAGTGCTGAGGGAAGGGGAGGCCCGGCATTACTGGAGGAGAGAAGGGAGGGGGGCAGTGCTGAGGGAAGGGGAGGCCCGGCATTACTGGAGGAGAGAAGGGAGGGGGGGTAGTGCTGAGGGAAGGGGAGGGACCGGCATTACTGGAGGAGAGAAGGGAGGGGGGCAGTGCTGAGGGAAGGGGAGGCCCGGCATTACTGGAGGAGAGAATGGAGGGGGGCAGTGCTGAGAGTAGGGGAGGCCCGGCATTACTGGAGGAGAGAAGGGAGGGGGGCAGTGCTGAGGGAAGGGGAGGCCCGGCATTACTGGAGGAGAGAAGGGAGGGGGGCAGTGCTGAGGGAATGGGAGGCCCGGCATTACTGGAGGAGAGAAGGGAGGGGGGCAGTGCTGAGGGAAGGGGAGGCCCGGCATTACTGGAGGAGAGAAGGGAGGGGGGTAGTGCTGAGGGAAGGGGAGGGACCGGCATTACTGGAGGAGAGAATGGAGGGGGGCAGTGCTGAGAGTAGGGGAGGCCCGGCATTACTGGAGGAGAGAAGGGAGGGGGGCAGTGCTGAGGGAAGGGGAGGCCCGGCATTACTGGAGGAGAGAAGGGAGGGGGGCAGTGCTGAGGGAATGGGAGGCCCGGCATTACTGGAGGAGAGAAGGGAGGGGGGCAGTGCTGAGGGAAGGGGAGGCCCGGCATTACTGGAGGAGAGAATGGAGGGGGGCAGTGCTGAGAGTAGGGGAGGCCCGGCATTACTGGAGGAGAGAAGGGAGGGGGGCAGTGCTGAGGGAAGGGGAGGCCCGGCATTACTGGAGGAGAGAAGGGAGGGGGACAGTGCTGAGGAAAGGGGAGGCCCGGCATTACTGGAGGAGAGAAGGGAGGGGGGCAGTGCTGAGGGAAGGGGAGGCCCGGCATTACTGGAGGAGAGTAGGGAGGGGGGCAGTGCTGAGGGAAGGGGAGGCCCGGCATTACTGGAGGAGAGAAGGGAGGGGGACAGTGCTGAGGAAAGGGGAGGCCCGGCATTACTGGAGGAGAGAAGGGAGGGGGGCAGTGCTGAGGGAAGGGGAGGCCCGGCATTACTGGAGGAGAGAAGGGAGGGGGGCAGTGCTGATGGAAGGGGAGGCCCGGCATTACTGGAGGAGAGCAGGGAGGGGGGCAGTGCTGAGGGAAGGGGAGGCCCGGCATTACTGGAGGAGAGAAGGGATGGGGGCAGTGCTGAGGGAAGGGGAGGCCCGGCATTACTGGAGGAGAGAAGGGATGGGGGCAGTGCTGAGGGAAGGGGAGGCCCGGCATTACTGGAGGAGAGAAGGGAGGGGGGCAGTGCCGAGGGAAGGGGAGGCCCGGCATTACTGGAGGAGAGAAGGGAGGGGGCAGTGCCGAGGGAAGGGGAGGCCCGGCATTACTGGAGGAGAGAAGGGAGGGGGGCAGTGCCGAGGGAAGGGGAGGCCCGGCATTACTGGAGGAGAGAAGGGAGGGGGCAGTGCTGAGGGAATGGGAGGCCCGGCATTACTGGAGGAGAGAAGGGAGGGGGGCAGTGCCGAGGGAAGGGGAGGCCCGGCATTACTGGAGGAGAGAAGGGAGGGGGGCAGTGCTGAGGGAAGGGGAGGCCCGGCATTACTGGAGGAGAGAAGGGAGGGGGGCAGTGCTGAGGGAAGGGGAGGCCCAGCATTACTGGAGGAGAGAAGGGAGGGGGGCAGTGCTGAGGGAAGGGGAGGCCCGGCATTACTGGAGGAGAGAAGGGAGGGGGGCAGTGCTGAGGGAAGGGGAGGCCCAGCATTACTGGAGGAGAGAAGGGAGGGGGGCAGTGCTGAGGGAAGGGGAGGCCCGGCATTACTGGAGGAGAGAAGGGAGGGGGGCAGTGCTGAGGGAAGGGGAGGCCCGGCATTACTGCAGGAGAGAAGGGAGGGGGGCAGTGCTGAGGGAAGGGGAGGCCCGGCATTACTGGAGGAGAGAAGGGAGGGGGGTAGTGCTGAGGGAAGGGGAGGCCCGGCATTACTGGAGGAGATAAGGGAGGGGGGCAGTGCTGAGGAAAGGGGAGGCCCGGCATTACTGGGGGAGAGAAGGGAGGGGGGCAGTGCTGAGGGAAGGGGAGGCCCGGAATTACTGGATGAGAGAAGGGAGGGTGGCAGTGCTGAGGGAAGGGGAGGCCCGGCATTACTGGAGGAGGGAAGGGAGGGGGGCAGTGCTGAGGGAAGGGGAGGCCCGGCATTACTGGAGGAGAGTAGGGAGGGGGGCAGTGCTGAGGGAAGGGGAGGCCCGGCATTACTGGAGGAGAGAAGGGAGGGGGGCAGTGCTGAGGGAAGGGGAGGGCCGGCATTACTGGAGGAGAGAAGGGAGGGGGGTAGTGCTGAGGGAAGGGGAGGGCCCGGCATTACTGGAGGAGAGAAGGGAGGGGGGCAGTGCTGAGGGAATGGGAGGCCCGGCATTACTGGAGGAGAGAAGGGAGGGGGGCAGTGCTGAGGGAATGGGAGGCCCGGCATTACTGGAGGAGAGAAGGGAGGGGGGCAGTGCTGAGGGAAGGGGAGGCCCGGCATTACTGGAGGAGAGAATGGAGGGGGGCAGTGCTGAGAGTAGGGGAGGCCCGGCATTACTGGAGGAGAGAAGGGAGGGGGGCAGTGCTGAGGGAAGGGGAGGCCCGGCATTACTGGAGGAGAGAAGGGAGGGGGTCAGTGCTGAGGAAAGGGGAGGCCCGGCATTACTGGAGGAGAGAAGGGAGGGGGGCAGTGCTGAGGGAAGGGGAGGCCCGGCATTACTGATGGAGAGAAGGGAGGGGGGCAGTGCTGAGGGAAGGGGAGGCCCGGCATTACTGGAGGAGAGAAGGGAGGGGGGCAGTGCTGAGGAAAGGGGAGGCCCGGCATTACTGGGGGAGAGAAGGGAGGGGGGCAGTGCTGAGGGAAGGGGAGGCCCGGCATTACTGGAGGAGGGAAGGGAGGGGGGCAGTGCTGAGAGTAGGGGTGGCCCGGCATTACTGGAGGAGAGTAGGGAGGGGGGCAGTGCTGAGGGAAGGGGAGGCCCGGCATTACTGGAGGAGAGAAGGGAGGGGGGCAGTGCTGAGGAAAGGGGAGGCCCGGCATTACTGGGGGAGAGAAGGAAGGGGGGCAGTGCTGAGGGAAGGGGAGGCCCGGCATTACTGGAGGAGGGAAGGGAGGGGGGCAGTGCTGAGGGAAGGGGAGGCCCGGCATTACTGGAGGAGAGAATGGAGGGGGGCAGTGCTGAGAGTAGGGGAGGCCCGGCATTACTGGAGGAGAGAAGGGAGGGGGGCAGTGCTGAGGGAAGGGGAGGCCCGGCATTACTGGAGGAGAGAAGGGAGGGGGGCAGTGCTGAGGGAATGGGAGGCCCGGCATTACTGGAGGAGAGAAGGGAGGGGGGCAGTGCTGAGGGAAGGGGAGGCCCGGCATTACTGGAAGAGAGAATGGAGGGGGGCAGTGCTGAGAGTAGGGGAGGCCCGGCATTACTGGAGGAGAGAAGGGAGGGGGGCAGTGCTGAGGGAAGGGGAGGCCCGGCATTACTGGAGGAGAGAAGGGAGGGGGACAGTGCTGAGGAAAGGGGAGGCCCGGCATTACTGGAGGAGAGAAGGGAGGGGGGCAGTGCTGAGGGAAGGGGAGGCCCGGCATTACTGGAGGAGAGTAGGGAGGGGGGCAGTGCTGAGGGAAGGGGAGGCCTGGCATTACTGGAGGAGAGAAGGGAGGGGGACAGTGCTGAGGAAAGGGGAGGCCCGGCATTACTGGAGGAGAGAAGGGAGGGGGGCAGTGCTGAGGGAAGGGGAGGCCCGGCATTACTGGAGGAGAGAAGGGATGGGGGCAGTGCTGAGGGAAGGGGAGGCCCGGCATTACTGGAGGAGAGAAGGGATGGGGGCAGTGCTGAGGGAAGGGGAGGCCCGGCATTACTGGAGGAGAGAAGGGAGGGGGGCAGTGCCAAGGGAAGGGGAGGCCCGGCATTACTGGAGGAGAGAAGGGAGGGGGCAGTGCCGAGGGAAGGGGAGGCCCGGCATTACTGGAGGAGAGAAGGGAGGGGGGCAGTGCTGAGGGAAGGGGAGGCCCGGCATTACTGGAGGAGAGAAGGGAGGGGGCAGTGCTGAGGGAATGGGAGGCCCGGCATTACTGGAGGAGAGAAGGGAGGGGGGCAGTGCCGAGGGAAGGGGAGGCCCGGCATTACTGGAGGAGAGAAGGGAGGGGGGCAGTGCTGAGGGAAGGGGAGGCCCGGCATTACTGGAGGAGAGAAGGGAGGGGGGCAGTGCCGAGGGAAGGGGAGGCCCGGCATTACTGGGGGAGAGAAGGGAGGGGGGCAGTACTGAGGGAAGGTGAGGCCAGGCATTACTGGAGGAGAGAAGGGAGGGGAGCAGTGCTGAGGGAAGGGGAGGCCCAGCATTACTGGAGGAGAGAAGGGAGGGGGGCGGTGCTGAGGGAAGGGGAGGCCCGGCATTACTGGAGGAGAGAAGGGAGGGGGGCGGTGCTGAGGGAAGGGGAGGCCCGGCATTACTGGAGGAGAGAAGGGAGGGGGGCGGTGCTGAGGGAAGGGGAGGGCCCGGAATTACTGGAGGAGAGAAGGGAGGGGGGCAGTGCTGAGGGAATGGGAGGCCCGGCATTACTGGAGGAGAGAAGGGAGGGGGGCAGTGCTGAGGGAAGGGGAGGCCCGGCATTACTGGAGGAGAGAAGGGAGGGGGGCAGTGCTGAGGAAAGGGGAGGCCCGGCATTACTGGGGGAGAGAAGGAAGGGGGGCAGTGCTGAGGGAAGGGGAGGCCCGGCATTACTGGAGGAGGGAAGGGAGGGGGGCAGTGCTGAGGGAAGGGGAGGCCCGGCATTACTGGAGGAGAGAATGGAGGGGGGCAGTGCTGAGAGTAGGGGAGGCCCGGCATTACTGGAGGAGAGAAGGGAGGGGGGCAGTGCTGAGGGAAGGGGAGGCCCGGCATTACTGGAGGAGAGAAGGGAGGGGGGCAGTGCTGAGGGAATGGGAGGCCCGGCATTACTGGAGGAGAGAAGGGAGGGGGGCAGTGCTGAGGGAAGGGGATGCCCGGCATTACTGGAAGAGAGAATGGAGGGGGGCAGTGCTGAGAGTAGGGGAGGCCCGGCATTACTGGAGGAGAGAAGGGAGGGGGGCAGTGCTGAGGGAAGGGGAGGCCCGGCATTACTGGAGGAGAGAAGGGAGGGGGACAGTGCTGAGGAAAGGGGAGGCCCGGCATTACTGGAGGAGAGAAGGGAGGGGGGCAGTGCTGAGGGAAGGGGAGGCCCAGCATTACTGGAGGAGAGTAGGGAGGGGGGCAGTGCTGAGGGAAGGGGAGGCCCGGCATTACTGGAGGAGAGAAGGGAGGGGGACAGTGCTGAGGAAAGGGGAGGCCCGGCATTACTGGAGGAGAGAAGGGAGGGGGGCAGTGCTGAGGGAAGGGGAGGCCCGGCATTACTGGAGGAGAGAAGGGATGGGGGCAGTGCTGAGGGAAGGGGAGGCCCGGCATTACTGGAGGAGAGAAGGGATGGGGGCAGTGCTGAGGGAAGGGGAGGCCCGGCATTACTGGAGGAGAGAAGGGAGGGGGGCAGTGCCAAGGGAAGGGGAGGCCCGGCATTACTGGAGGAGAGAAGGGAGGGGGCAGTGCCGAGGGAAGGGGAGGCCCGGCATTACTGGAGGAGAGAAGGGAGGGGGGCAGTGCTGAGGGAAGGGGAGGCCCGGCATTACTGGAGGAGAGAAGGGAGGGGGCAGTGCTGAGGGAATGGGAGGCCCGGCATTACTGGAGGAGAGAAGGGAGGGGGGCAGTGCCGAGGGAAGGGGAGGCCCGGCATTACTGGAGGAGAGAAGGGAGGGGGGCAGTGCTGAGGGAAGGGGAGGCCCGGCATTACTGGAGGAGAGAAGGGAGGGGGGCAGTGCCGAGGGAAGGGGAGGCCCGGCATTACTGGGGGAGAGAAGGGAGGGGGGCAGTACTGAGGGAAGGTGAGGCCAGGCATTACTGGAGGAGAGAAGGGAGGGGAGCAGTGCTGAGGGAAGGGGAGGCCCAGCATTACTGGAGGAGAGAAGGGAGGGGGGCGGTGCTGAGGGAAGGGGAGGCCCGGCATTACTGGAGGAGAGAAGGGAGGGGGGCGGTGCTGAGGGAAGGGGAGGCCCGGCATTACTGGAGGAGAGAAGGGAGGGGGGCGGTGCTGAGGGAAGGGGAGGGCCCGGAATTACTGGAGGAGAGAAGGGAGGGGGGCAGTGCTGAGGGAATGGGAGGCCCGGCATTACTGGAGGAGAGAAGGGAGGGGGCAGTGCTGAGGGAAGGGGAGGCCCGGCATTACTGGAGGAGAGAAGGGAGGGGGGCAGTGCTGAGGGAAGGGGAGGCCCGGCATTACTGGAGGAGAGAAGGGAGGGGGGCAGTGCTGAGGGTAGGGGAGGCCCGGCATTACTGGAGGAGAGAAGGGAGGGGGGCAGTGCTGAGGGAAGGGGAGGCCCGGCATTACTGGAGGAGAGAAGGGAGGGGGGCAGTGCTGAGGGAAGGGGAGGCCCGGCATTACTGCAGGAGAGAAGGGAGGGGGGCAGTGCTGAGGGAAGGGGAGGCCCGGCATTACTGGAGGAGAGAAGGGAGGGGGGTAGTGCTGAGGGAAGGGGAGGCCCGGCATTACTGGAGGAGATAAGGGAGGGGGGCAGTGCTGAGGAAAGGGGAGGCCCGGCATTACTGGGGGAGAGAAGGGAGGGGGGCAGTGCTGAGGGAAGGGGAGGCCCGGAATTACTGGATGAGAGAAGGGAGGGTGGCAGTGCTGAGGGAAGGGGAGGCCCGGCATTACTGGAGGAGGGAAGGGAGGGGGGCAGTGCTGAGGGAAGGGGAGGCCCGGCATTACTGGAGGAGAGTAGGGAGGGGGGCAGTGCTGAGGGAAGGGGAGGCCCGGCATTACTGGAGGAGAGAAGGGAGGGGGGCAGTGCTGAGGGAAGGGGAGGGCCGGCATTACTGGAGGAGAGACGGGAGGGGGGTAGTGCTGAGGGAAGGGGAGGGCCCGGCATTACTGGAGGAGAGAAGGGAGGGGGGCAGTGCTGAGGGAATGGGAGGCCCGGCATTACTGGAGGAGAGAAGGGAGGGGGGCAGTGCTGAGGGAATGGGAGGCCCGGCATTACTGGAGGAGAGAAGGGAGGGGGGCAGTGCTGAGGGAAGGGGAGGCCCGGCATTACTGGAGGAGAGAATGGAGGGGGGCAGTGCTGAGAGTAGGGGAGGCCCGGCATTACTGGAGGAGAGAAGGGAGGGGGGCAGTGCTGAGGGAAGGGGAGGCCCGGCATTACTGGAGGAGAGAAGGGAGGGGGTCAGTGCTGAGGAAAGGGGAGGCCCGGCATTACTGGAGGAGAGAAGGGAGGGGGGCAGTGCTGAGGGAAGGGGAGGCCCGGCATTACTGATGGAGAGAAGGGAGGGGGGCAGTGCTGAGGGAAGGGGAGGCCCGGCATTACTGGAGGAGAGTAGGAAGGGGGGCAGTGCTGAGGGAAGGGGAGGCCCGGCATTACTGGAGGAGAGAAGGGAGGGGGGCAGTGCTGAGGGAAGGGGAGGGCCGGCATTACTGGAGGAGAGAAGGGAGGGGGGTAGTGCTGAGGGAAGGGGAGGGCCCGGCATTACTGGAGGAGAGAAGGGAGGGGGGCAGTGCTGAGGGAATGGGAGGCCCGGCATTACTGGAGGAGAGAAGGGAGGGGGGCAGTGCTGAGGGAATGGGAGGCCCGGCATTACTGGAGGAGAGAAGGGAGGGGGGCAGTGCTGAGGGAAGGGGAGGCCCGGCATTACTGGAGGAGAGAATGGAGGGGGGCAGTGCTGAGAGTAGGGGAGGCCCGGCATTACTGGAGGAGAGAAGGGAGGGGGGCAGTGCTGAGGGAAGGGGAGGCCCGGCATTACTGGAGGAGAGAAGGGAGGGGGTCAGTGCTGAGGAAAGGGGAGGCCCGGCATTACTGGAGGAGAGAAGGGAGGGGGGCAGTGCTGAGGGAAGGGGAGGCCCGGCATTACTGATGGAGAGAAGGGAGGGGGGCAGTGCTGAGGGAAGGGGAGGCCCGGCATTACTGGAGGAGAGAAGGGAGGGGGGCAGTGCTGAGGAAAGGGGAGGCCCGGCATTACTGGGGGAGAGAAGGGAGGGGGGCAGTGCTGAGGGAAGGGGAGGCCCGGCATTACTGGAGGAGGGAAGGGAGGGGGGCAGTGCTGAGAGTAGGGGTGGCCCGGCATTACTGGAGGAGAGTAGGGAGGGGGGCAGTGCTGAGGGAAGGGGAGGCCCGGCATTACTGGAGGAGAGAAGGGAGGGGGGCAGTGCTGAGGAAAGGGGAGGCCCGGCATTACTGGGGGAGAGAAGGAAGGGGGGCAGTGCTGAGGGAAGGGGAGGCCCGGCATTACTGGAGGAGGGAAGGGAGGGGGGCAGTGCTGAGGGAAGGGGAGGCCCGGCATTACTGGAGGAGAGAATGGAGGGGGGCAGTGCTGAGAGTAGGGGAGGCCCGGCATTACTGGAGGAGAGAAGGGAGGGGGGCAGTGCTGAGGGAAGGGGAGGCCCGGCATTACTGGAGGAGAGAAGGGAGGGGGGCAGTGCTGAGGGAATGGGAGGCCCGGCATTACTGGAGGAGAGAAGGGAGGGGGGCAGTGCTGAGGGAAGGGGAGGCCCGGCATTACTGGAGGAGAGAATGGAGGGGGGCAGTGCTGAGAGTAGGGGAGGCCCGGCATTACTGGAGGAGAGAAGGGAGGGGGGCAGTGCTGAGGGAAGGGGAGGCCCGGCATTACTGGAGGAGAGAAGGGAGGGGGACAGTGCTGAGGAAAGGGGAGGCCCGGCATTACTGGAGGAGAGAAGGGAGGGGGGCAGTGCTGAGGGAAGGGGAGGCCCGGCATTACTGGAGGAGAGTAGGGAGGGGGGCAGTGCTGAGGGAAGGGGAGGCCCGGCATTACTGGAGGAGAGAAGGGAGGGGGACAGTGCTGAGGAAAGGGGAGGCCCGGCATTACTGGAGGAGAGAAGGGAGGGGGGCAGTGCTGAGGGAATGGGAGGCCCGGCATTACTGGAGGAGAGAAGGGATGGGGGCAGTGCTGAGGGAAGGGGAGGCCCGGCATTACTGGAGGAGAGAAGGGATGGGGGCAGTGCTGAGGGAAGGGGAGGCCCGGCATTACTGGAGGAGAGAAGGGAGGGGGGTAGTGCCAAGGGAAGGGGAGGCCCGGCATTACTGGAGGAGAGAAGGGAGGGGGCAGTGCCGAGGGAAGGGGAGGCCCGGCATTACTGGAGGAGAGAAGGGAGGGGGGCAGTGCTGAGGGAAGGGGAGGCCCGGCATTACTGGAGGAGAGAAGGGAGGGGGGCAGTGCTGAGGAAAGGGGAGGCCCGGCATTACTGGGGGAGAGAAGGAAGGGGGGCAGTGCTGAGGGAAGGGGAGGCCCGGCATTACTGGAGGAGGGAAGGGAGGGGGGCAGTGCTGAGGGAAGGGGAGGCCCGGCATTACTGGAGGAGAGAATGGAGGGGGGCAGTGCTGAGAGTAGGGGAGGCCCGGCATTACTGGAGGAGAGAAGGGAGGGGGGCAGTGCTGAGGGAAGGGGAGGCCCGGCATTACTGGAGGAGAGAAGGGAGGGGGGCAGTGCTGAGGGAATGGGAGGCCCGGCATTACTGGAGGAGAGAAGGGAGGGGGGCAGTGCTGAGGGAAGGGGATGCCCGGCATTACTGGAAGAGAGAATGGAGGGGGGCAGTGCTGAGAGTAGGGGAGGCCCGGCATTACTGGAGGAGAGAAGGGAGGGGGGCAGTGCTGAGGGAAGGGGAGGCCCGGCATTACTGGAGGAGAGAAGGGAGGGGGACAGTGCTGAGGAAAGGGGAGGCCCGGCATTACTGGAGGAGAGAAGGGAGGGGGGCAGTGCTGAGGGAAGGGGAGGCCCAGCATTACTGGAGGAGAGTAGGGAGGGGGGCAGTGCTGAGGGAAGGGGAGGCCCGGCATTACTGGAGGAGAGAAGGGAGGGGGACAGTGCTGAGGAAAGGGGAGGCCCGGCATTACTGGAGGAGAGAAGGGAGGGGGGCAGTGCTGAGGGAAGGGGAGGCCCGGCATTACTGGAGGAGAGAAGGGATGGGGGCAGTGCTGAGGGAAGGGGAGGCCCGGCATTACTGGAGGAGAGAAGGGATGGGGGCAGTGCTGAGGGAAGGGGAGGCCCGGCATTACTGGAGGAGAGAAGGGAGGGGGGCAGTGCCAAGGGAAGGGGAGGCCCGGCATTACTGGAGGAGAGAAGGGAGGGGGCAGTGCCGAGGGAAGGGGAGGCCCGGCATTACTGGAGGAGAGAAGGGAGGGGGGCAGTGCTGAGGGAAGGGGAGGCCCGGCATTACTGGAGGAGAGAAGGGAGGGGGCAGTGCTGAGGGAATGGGAGGCCCGGCATTACTGGAGGAGAGAAGGGAGGGGGGCAGTGCCGAGGGAAGGGGAGGCCCGGCATTACTGGAGGAGAGAAGGGAGGGGGGCAGTGCTGAGGGAAGGGGAGGCCCGGCATTACTGGAGGAGAGAAGGGAGGGGGGCAGTGCCGAGGGAAGGGGAGGCCCGGCATTACTGGGGGAGAGAAGGGAGGGGGGCAGTACTGAGGGAAGGTGAGGCCAGGCATTACTGGAGGAGAGAAGGGAGGGGAGCAGTGCTGAGGGAAGGGGAGGCCCAGCATTACTGGAGGAGAGAAGGGAGGGGGGCGGTGCTGAGGGAAGGGGAGGCCCGGCATTACTGGAGGAGAGAAGGGAGGGGGGCGGTGCTGAGGGAAGGGGAGGCCCGGCATTACTGGAGGAGAGAAGGGAGGGGGGCGGTGCTGAGGGAAGGGGAGGGCCCGGAATTACTGGAGGAGAGAAGGGAGGGGGGCAGTGCTGAGGGAATGGGAGGCCCGGCATTACTGGAGGAGAGAAGGGAGGGGGCAGTGCTGAGGGAAGGGGAGGCCCGGCATTACTGGAGGAGAGAAGGGAGGGGGGCAGTGCTGAGGGAAGGGGAGGCCCGGCATTACTGGAGGAGAGAAGGGAGGGGGGCAGTGCTGAGGGAAGGGGAGGCCCGGCATTACTGGAGGAGAGAAGGGAGGGGGGCAGTGCTGAGGGAAGGGGAGGCCCGGCATTACTGGAGGAGAGAAGGGAGGGGGGCAGTGCTGAGGGAAGGGGAGGCCCGGCATTACTGCAGGAGAGAAGGGAGGGGGGCAGTGCTGAGGGAAGGGGAGGCCCGGCATTACTGGAGGAGAGAAGGGAGGGGGGTAGTGCTGAGGGAAGGGGAGGCCCGGCATTACTGGAGGAGATAAGGGAGGGGGGCAGTGCTGAGGAAAGGGGAGGCCCGGCATTACTGGGGGAGAGAAGGGAGGGGGGCAGTGCTGAGGGAAGGGGAGGCCCGGAATTACTGGATGAGAGAAGGGAGGGTGGCAGTGCTGAGGGAAGGGGAGGCCCGGCATTACTGGAGGAGGGAAGGGAGGGGGGCAGTGCTGAGGGAAGGGGAGGCCCGGCATTACTGGAGGAGAGTAGGGAGGGGGGCAGTGCTGAGGGAAGGGGAGGCCCGGCATTACTGGAGGAGAGAAGGGAGGGGGGCAGTGCTGAGGGAAGGGGAGGGCCGGCATTACTGGAGGAGAGACGGGAGGGGGGTAGTGCTGAGGGAAGGGGAGGGCCCGGCATTACTGGAGGAGAGAAGGGAGGGGGGCAGTGCTGAGGGAATGGGAGGCCCGGCATTACTGGAGGAGAGAAGGGAGGGGGGCAGTGCTGAGGGAATGGGAGGCCCGGCATTACTGGAGGAGAGAAGGGAGGGGGGCAGTGCTGAGGGAAGGGGAGGCCCGGCATTACTGGAGGAGAGAATGGAGGGGGGCAGTGCTGAGAGTAGGGGAGGCCCGGCATTACTGGAGGAGAGAAGGGAGGGGGGCAGTGCTGAGGGAAGGGGAGGCCCGGCATTACTGGAGGAGAGAAGGGAGGGGGTCAGTGCTGAGGAAAGGGGAGGCCCGGCATTACTGGAGGAGAGAAGGGAGGGGGGCAGTGCTGAGGGAAGGGGAGGCCCGGCATTACTGATGGAGAGAAGGGAGGGGGGCAGTGCTGAGGGAAGGGGAGGCCCGGCATTACTGGAGGAGAGTAGGGAGGGGGGCAGTGCTGAGGGAAGGGGAGGCCCGGCATTACTGGAGGAGAGAAGGGAGGGGGGCAGTGCTGAGGGAAGGGGAGGGCCGGCATTACTGGAGGAGAGAAGGGAGGGGGGTAGTGCTGAGGGAAGGGGAGGGCCCGGCATTACTGGAGGAGAGAAGGGAGGGGGGCAGTGCTGAGGGAATGGGAGGCCCGGCATTACTGGAGGAGAGAAGGGAGGGGGGCAGTGCTGAGGGAATGGGAGGCCCGGCATTACTGGAGGAGAGAAGGGAGGGGGGCAGTGCTGAGGGAAGGGGAGGCCCGGCATTACTGGAGGAGAGAATGGAGGGGGGCAGTGCTGAGAGTAGGGGAGGCCCGGCATTACTGGAGGAGAGAAGGGAGGGGGGCAGTGCTGAGGGAAGGGGAGGCCCGGCATTACTGGAGGAGAGAAGGGAGGGGGTCAGTGCTGAGGAAAGGGGAGGCCCGGCATTACTGGAGGAGAGAAGGGAGGGGGGCAGTGCTGAGGGAAGGGGAGGCCCGGCATTACTGATGGAGAGAAGGGAGGGGGGCAGTGCTGAGGGAAGGGGAGGCCCGGCATTACTGGAGGAGAGAAGGGAGGGGGGCAGTGCTGAGGAAAGGGGAGGCCCGGCATTACTGGGGGAGAGAAGGGAGGGGGGCAGTGCTGAGGGAAGGGGAGGCCCGGCATTACTGGAGGAGGGAAGGGAGGGGGGCAGTGCTGAGAGTAGGGGTGGCCCGGCATTACTGGAGGAGAGTAGGGAGGGGGGCAGTGCTGAGGGAAGGGGAGGCCCGGCATTACTGGAGGAGAGAAGGGAGGGGGGCAGTGCTGAGGAAAGGGGAGGCCCGGCATTACTGGGGGAGAGAAGGAAGGGGGGCAGTGCTGAGGGAAGGGGAGGCCCGGCATTACTGGAGGAGGGAAGGGAGGGGGGCAGTGCTGAGGGAAGGGGAGGCCCGGCATTACTGGAGGAGAGAATGGAGGGGGGCAGTGCTGAGAGTAGGGGAGGCCCGGCATTACTGGAGGAGAGAAGGGAGGGGGGCAGTGCTGAGGGAAGGGGAGGCCCGGCATTACTGGAGGAGAGAAGGGAGGGGGGCAGTGCTGAGGGAATGGGAGGCCCGGCATTACTGGAGGAGAGAAGGGAGGGGGGCAGTGCTGAGGGAAGGGGAGGCCCGGCATTACTGGAGGAGAGAATGGAGGGGGGCAGTGCTGAGAGTAGGGGAGGCCCGGCATTACTGGAGGAGAGAAGGGAGGGGGGCAGTGCTGAGGGAAGGGGAGGCCCGGCATTACTGGAGGAGAGAAGGGAGGGGGACAGTGCTGAGGAAAGGGGAGGCCCGGCATTACTGGAGGAGAGAAGGGAGGGGGGCAGTGCTGAGGGAAGGGGAGGCCCGGCATTACTGGAGGAGAGTAGGGAGGGGGGCAGTGCTGAGGGAAGGGGAGGCCCGGCATTACTGGAGGAGAGAAGGGAGGGGGACAGTGCTGAGGAAAGGGGAGGCCCGGCATTACTGGAGGAGAGAAGGGAGGGGGGCAGTGCTGAGGGAATGGGAGGCCCGGCATTACTGGAGGAGAGAAGGGATGGGGGCAGTGCTGAGGGAAGGGGAGGCCCGGCATTACTGGAGGAGAGAAGGGATGGGGGCAGTGCTGAGGGAAGGGGAGGCCCGGCATTACTGGAGGAGAGAAGGGAGGGGGGTAGTGCCAAGGGAAGGGGAGGCCCGGCATTACTGGAGGAGAGAAGGGAGGGGGCAGTGCCGAGGGAAGGGGAGGCCCGGCATTACTGGAGGAGAGAAGGGAGGGGGGCAGTGCTGAGGGAAGGGGAGGCCCGGCATTACTGGAGGAGAGAAGGGAGGGGGCAGTGCTGAGGGAATGGGAGGCCCGGCATTACTGGAGGAGAGAAGGGAGGGGGGCAGTGCCGAGGGAAGGGGAGGCCCGGCATTACTGGAGGAGAGAAGGGAGGGGGGCAGTGCTGAGGGAAGGGGAGGCCCGGCATTACTGGAGGAGAGAAGGGAGGGGGGCAGTGCCGAGGGAAGGGGAGGCCCGGCATTACTGGGGGAGAGAAGGGAAGGGGGGCAGTACTGAGGGAAGGTGAGGCCAGGCATTACTGGAGGAGAGAAGGGAGGGGAGCAGTGCTCGAGGAAGGGGAGGCCCAGCATTACTGGAGGAGAGAAGGGAGGGGGGCAGTGCTGAGGAAGGGGAGGCCCGGCATTACTGGAGGAGAGAAGGGAGGGGGGCGGTGCTGAGGGAAGGGAGGCCGGCATTACTGGAGGAGAGAAGGGAGGGGGGCGGTGCTGAGGGAAGGGGAGGGCCCGGAATTACTGGAGGAGAGAAGGGAGGGGGGCAGTGCTGAGGGAAGGGGAGGACCCGGCATTACTGGAGGAGAGAAGGTAGGGGGGCAGTGCTGAGGGAAGGGGAGGCCCAGCATTACTGGAGGAGAGAAGGGAGGGGGGCAGTGCTGAGGGAAGGGGAGGCCCGGCATTATCTGGAGGAGAGAAGGGAGGGGGGGCAGTGCTGAGGGAAGGGGAGGCCCGGCATTACTGGAGGAGAGAAGGAGGGGGGCAGTGCTGAGGGGAAGGGGAGGCCCAGCATTACTGGAGGAGAGAAGGGAGGGGGGCAGTGCTGAGGGAAGGGGAGGCCCGGCATTACTGGAGGAGAGAATGGAGGGGGGCAGTGCTGAGGGAAGGGGAGGCCCGGCATTACTGGAGGAGAGAAGGGAGGGGGGTAGTGCTGAGGGAAGGGGAGGCCCGGCATTACTGGAGGAGAGAAGGGAGGGGGGTAGTGCTGAGGGAAGGGAGGCCCGGCATTACTGGGGGAGAGAAGGGAGGGGGGCAGTGCTGAGGAAGGGGAGGCCCGAATTACTGGATCAGAGAAGGGAGGGTGGCAGTGCTGAGGGAAGGGAGGCCCGGCATTACTGGAGGAGGAAGGGAGGGGGGCAGTGCTGAGGGAAGGGAGGCCCGGCATTACTGGAGGAGAGTAGGGGGGGGGGCAGTGCTGAGGGAAGGGGAGGCCCGGCATTACTGGAGGAGAGAAGGGAGGGGGGCAGTGCTGAGGGAAGGGGAGGGCCGGCATTACTGGAGGAGAGAAGGGAGGGGGGTAGTGCTGAGGGAAGGGGAGGGCCCGGCATTACTGGAGGAGAGAAGGGAGGGGGGCAGTGCTGAGGGAATGGGAGGCCCGGCATTACTGGAGGAGAGAAGGGAGGGGGGCAGTGCTGAGGAATGGGAGGCCCGGCATTACTGGAGGAGAGAAGGGAGGGGGGCAGTGCTGAGGAAGGGGAGGCCCGCATTACTGGAGGAGAGAATGGAGGGGGGCAGTGCTGAGAGTAGGGGAGGCCCGGCATTACTGGAGGAGAGAAGGGAGGGGGGCAGTGCTGAGGGAAGGGGAGGCCCGGCATTACTGGAGGAGAGAAGGGAGGGGGTCAGTGCTGAGGAAAGGGGAGGCCCGGCATTACTGGAGGAGAGAAGGGAGGGGGGCAGTGCTGAGGGAAGGGGAGGCCCGGCATTACTGATGGAGAGAAGGGAGGGGGGCAGTGCTGAGGGAAGGGAGGCCCGGCATTACTGGAGGAGAGAAGGGAGGGGGGCAGTGCTGAGGAAAGGGGAGGCCCGGCATTACTGGGGGAGAGAAGGGAGGGGGGCAGTGCTGAGGGAAGGGGAGGCCCGGCATTACTGGAGGAGGGAAGGGAGGGGGCAGTGCTGAGAGTAGGGTGGCCCGGCATTACTGGAGGAGAGTAGGGAGGGGGCAGTGCTGAGGGAAGGGAGGCCCGGCATTACTGGAGGAGAGAAGGGAGGGGGGCAGTGCTGAGGAAAGGGGAGGGCCCGGCATTACTGGGGGAGAGAAGGTAGGGGGGCAGTGCTGAGGAAGGGGAGGCCGGCATTACTGGAGGAGGGAAGGGAGGGGGGCAGTGCTGAGAGTAGGGGAGGCCCGGCATTACTGGAGGAGAGTAGGGAGGGGGGCAGTGCTGAGGGAAGGGGAGGCCCGGCATTACTGGAGGAGAGAAGGGAGGGGGACAGTGCTGAGGAAAGGGGAGGCCCGGCATTACTGGAGGAGAGAATGGAGGGGGGCAGTGCTGAGGAAGGGGAGGCCGGCATTACTGATGGAGAGAAGGGAGGGGGGGCAGTGCTGAGGGAGGGGAGGCCCGGCATTACTGGAGGAGAGAAGGGAGGGGGCATTGCTGAGGGAAGGGGAGGCCCGGCATTACTGGAGGAGAGAAGGGAGGGGGGCAGTGCTGAGGGAAGGGGAGGCCAGCATTACTGGAGGAGAGAAGGGAGGGGGGCAGTGCTGAGGAAAGGGGAGGCCCGGCATTACTGAGGAGAGAAGGGAGGGGGGCAGTGCTGAGGGAAGGGAGGCCGGCATTACTGGAGGAGAGAAGGAGGGGGGCAGTGCTGAGGGAAGGGGAGGCCCGGCATTACTGGAGGAGAGAAGGGAGGGGGGCAGTGCTGAGGGAAGGGGAGGCCCGGCATTACTGGAGGAGAGAAGGGAGGGGGGGTAGTGCTGAGGGAAGGGGAGGCCCGGCATTACTGGAGGAGATAAGGGAGGGGGGGCAGTGCTGAGGAAAGGGGAGGCCCGGCATTACTGGGGGAGAGAAGGGAGGGGGGCAGTGCTGAGGGAAGGGGAGGCCCGAATTACTGGATGAGAGAAGGGAGGGTGGCAGTGCTGGAGGGAAGGGGAGGCCCGGCATTACTGGAGGAGAGAAGGGAGGGGGCAGTGCTGAGGGAATGGGAGGCCCGGCATTACTGGAGGAGAGAAGGGAGGGGGGGCAGTGCCGAGGGAAGGGGAGGCCCGGCATTACTGGAGGAGAGAAGGGAGGGGGGGCAGTGCTGAGGGAAGGGAGGACGGCATTACTGGAGGAGAGAAGGGAGGGGGGCAGTGCCGAGGGAAGGGGAGGCCCGGCATTACTGGGGGAGAGAAGGGAGGGGGGCAGTACTGAGGGAAGGTGAGGCCAGGCATTACTGGAGGAGAGAAGGGAGGGGAGCAGTGCTGAGGGAAGGGGAGGCCCAGCATTACTGGAGGAGAGAAGGGAGGGGGCAGTGCTGAGGGAAGGGGAGGCCCGGCATTACTGGAGGAGAGAAGGGAGGGGGGCGGTGCTGAGGGAAGGGGAGGCCGGCATTACTGGAGGAGAGAAGGGAGGGGGGTGGTGCTGAGGGAAGGGGAGGGCCCGGAATTACTGGAGGAGAGAAGGGAGGGGGCAGTGCTGAGGGAAGGGAGGACCCGGCATTACTGAGGAGAGAAGGAGGGGGCAGTGCTGAGGGAAGGGGAGGCCCGCATTACTGGAGGAGAGAAGGGAGGGGGGCAGTGCTGAGGAAGGGGAGGCCCGGCATTACTGGAGGAGAGAAGGGAGGGGGGCAGTGCTGAGGGAAGGGGAGGCCCGGCATTACTGGAGGAGAGAAGGGAGGGGGCAGTGCTGAGGGAAGGGGAGGCCCAGCATTACTGGAGGAGAGAAGGGAGGGGGCAGTGCTGAGGGAAGGGGAGGCCGGCATTACTGGAGGAGAGAAGGGAGGGGGCAGTGCTGAGGGAAGGGGAGGCCCGGCATTACTGCAGGAGAGAAGGGAGGGGGCAGTGCTGAGGGAAGGGAGGCCCGGCATTACTGAGGAGAGAAGGAGGGGGTAGTGCTGAGGGAAGGGGAGGCCCGGCATTACTGGAGGAGAAAAGGAGGGGGCAGTGCTGAGGAAAGGGGAGGCCCGGCATTACTGGGGGAGAGAAGGGAGGGGGGCAGTGCTGAGGAAGGGGAGGCCCGGAATTACTGGATGAGAGAAGGGAGGGTGGCAGTGCTGAGGGAAGGGGAGGCCCGGCATTACTGGAGGAGGGAGGGAGGGGGGCAGTGCTGAGGGAAGGGGAGGCCCGGCATTACTGGAGGAGAGTAGGGAGGGGGGCAGTGCTGAGGAAGGGAGGCCCGGCATTACTGGAGGAGAGAAGGGAGGGGGGCAGTGCTGAGGGAAGGGGAGGCCGGCATTACTGAAGGAGAGAAGGGAGGGGGGTAGTGCTGAGGGAAGGGGAGGGCCCGCATTACTGGAGGAGAGAAGGGAGGGGGGCAGTGCTGAGGGAATGGGAGGCCCGGCATTACTGGAGGAGAGAAGGGAGGGGGGCAGTGCTGAGGGAAGGGGAGGCCCGGCATTACTGGAGGAGAGAAGGGAGGGGGCAGTGCTGAGGGAAGGGGAGGCCCGGCATTACTGGAGGAGAGAATGGAGGGGGGCAGTGCTGAGAGTAGGGGAGGCCCGCATTACTGGAGGAGAGAAGGGAGGGGGGCAGTGCTGAGGGAAGGGGAGGCCCGGCATTACTGGAGGAGAGAAGGGAGGGGGTCAGTGCTGAGGAAAGGGGAGGCCCGGCATTACTGGAGGAGAGAAGGGAGGGGGGCAGTGCTGAGGGAAGGGGAGGCCCGGCATTACTGATGGAGAGAAGGGAGGGGGGCAGTGCTGAGGGAAGGGGAGGCCCGGCATTACTGGAGGAGAGTAGGGAGGGGGGCAGTGCTGAGGGAAGGGGAGGCCCGGCATTACTGGAGGAGAGAAGGGAGGGGGGCAGTGCTGAGGGAAGGGAGGGCCGGCATTACTGGAGGAGAGAAGGGAGGGGGGTAGTGCTGAGGGAAGGGGAGGGCCCGGCATTACTGGAGGAGAGAAGGGAGGGGGGCAGTGCTGAGGGAATGGGAGGCCCGGCATTACTGGAGGAGAGAAGGGAGGGGGCAGTGCTGAGGAATGGGAGGCCCGGCATTACTGGAGGAGAGAAGGGAGGGGGCAGTGCTGAGGGAAGGGGAGGCCCGGCATTACTGGAGGAGAGAATGGAGGGGGGGCAGTGCTGAGAGTAGGGAGGCCCGGCATTACTGGAGGAGAGAAGGGAGGGGGGCAGTGCTGAGGGAAGGGGAGGCCCGGCATTACTGGAGGAGAGAAGGAGGGGGTCAGTGCTGAGGAAAGGGGAGGCCCGGCATTACTGGAGGAGAGAAGGGAGGGGGGCAGTGCTGAGGGAAGGGGAGGCCCGGCATTACTGATGGAGAGAAGGGAGGGGGCAGTGCTGAGGGAAGGGGAGGCCCGGCATTACTGGAGGAGAGAAGGGAGGGGGGCAGTGCTGAGGAAAGGGAGGCCCGGCATTACTGGGGAGAGAAGGGAGGGGGGCAGTGCTGAGGAAGGGAGGCCGGCATTACTGGAGGAGGGAAGGGAGGGGGGCAGTGCTGAGAGTAGGGGTGGCCCGGCATTACTGGAGGAGAGTAGGAGGGGGCAGTTCTGAGGGAAGGGGAGGCCCGGCATTACTGGAGGAGAGAAGGGAGGGGGGCAGTGCTGAGAAAGGGGAGGCCCGGCATTACTGGGGGAGAGAAGGAAGGGGGGCAGTGCTGAGGGAAGGGGAGGCCCGGCATTACTGGAGGAGGGAAGGGAGGGGGGCAGTGCTGAGGGAAGGGGAGGCCCGGCATTACTGGAGGAGAGAATGGAGGGGGGCAGTGCTGAGGTAGGGAGGCCCGGCATTACTGGAGGAGAGAAGGGAGGGGGGCAGTGCTGAGGGAAGGGGAGGCCCGCATTACTGGAGGAGAGAAGGGAGGGGGGCAGTGCTGAGGGAATGGGAGGCCCGGCATTACTGGAGGAGAGAAGGGAGGGGGCAGTGCTGAGGGAAGGGGAGGCCCGCCATTACTGGAGGAGAGAATGGAGGGGGCAGTGCTGCAGTGCTGAGGGAAGGGGAGGCCCGCCATTACTGGAGGAGAGAATGGAGGGGGGCAGTGCTGAGAGTAGGGGAGGCCCGGCATTACTGGAGGAGAGAAAGGGAGGGGGGCAGTGCTGAGGGAAGGGGAGGCCCGGCATTACTGGAGGAGAGAAGGGAGGGGGACAGTGCTGAGGAAAGGGGAGGCCCGGCATTACTGGAGGAGAGAAGGGAGGGGGGCAGTGCTGAGGGAAGGGGAGGCCCGGCATTACTGGAGGAGAGTAGGGAGGGGGGCAGTGCTGAGGGAAGGGGAGGCCCGGCATTACTGGAGGAGAGAAGGGAGGGGGACAGTGCTGAGGGAAGGGGAGGCCCGGCATTACTGGAGGAGAGAAGGGATGGGGGCAGTGCTGAGGGAAGGGGAGGCCCGGCATTACTGGAGGAGAGAAGGGAGGGGGGCAGTGCCAAGGGAAGGGGAGGCCCGGCATTACTGGAGGAGAGAAGGGAGGGGGGCAGTGCCGAGGGAAGGGGAGGCCCGGCATTACTGGAGGAGAGAAGGGAGGGGGGCAGTGCTGAGGGAAGGGGAGGCCCGGCATTACTGGAGGAGAGAAGGGAGGGGGCAGTGCTGAGGGAATGGGAGGCCCGGCATTACTGGAGGAGAGAAGGGAGGGGGGCAGTGCCGAGGGAAGGGGAGGCCCGGCATTACTGGAGGAGAGAAGGGAGGGGGGCAGTGCTGAGGGAAGGGGAGGCCCGGCATTACTGGAGGAGAGAAGGGAGGGGGGCAGTGCCGAGGGAAGGGGAGGCCCGGCATTACTGGGGGAGAGAAGGGAGGGGGGCAGTACTGATGGAAGGTGAGGCCAGGCATTACTGGAGGAGAGAAGGGAGGGGAGCAGTGCTGAGGGAAGGGGAGGCCCAGCATTACTGGAGGAGAGAAGGGAGGGGGGCAGTGCTGAGGGAAGGGGAGGCCCGGCATTACTGGAGGAGAGAAGGGAGGGGGGCGGTGCTGAGGGAAGGGGAGGCCCGGCATTACTGGAGGAGAGAAGGGAGGGGGGCGGTGCTGAGGGAAGGGGAGGGCCCGGAATTACTGGAGGAGAGAAGGGAGGGGGGCAGTGCTGAGGGAAGGGGAGGACCCGGCATTACTGGAGGAGAGAAGGGAGGGGGGCAGTGCTGAGGGAAGGGGAGGCCCAGCATTACTGGAGGAGAGAAGGGAGGGGGGCAGTGCTGAGGGAAGGGGAGGCCCGGCATTACTGGAGGAGAGAAGGGAGGGGGGCAGTGCTGAGGGAAGGGGAGGCCCGGCATTACTGGAGGAGAGAAGGGAGGGGGGCAGTGCTGAGGGAAGGGGAGGCCCAGCATTACTGGAGTAGAGAAGGGAGGGGGGCAGTGCTGAGGGAAGGGGAGGCCCGGCATTACTGGAGGAGAGAAGGGAGGGGGGGCAGTGCTGAGGGAAGGGGAGGCCCGGCATTACTGCAGGAGAGAAGGGAGGGGGGGCAGTGCTGAGGGAAGGGGAGGCCCGGCATTACTGGAGGAGAGAAGGGAGGGGGGTAGTGCTGAGGGAAGGGGAGGCCCGGCATTACTGGAGGAGATAAGGGAGGGGGGCAGTGCTGAGGAAAGGGGAGGCCCGGCATTACTGGGGGAGAGAAGGGAGGGGGGCAGTGCTGAGGGAAGGGGAGGCCCGGAATTACTGGATGAGAGAAGGGAGGGTGGCAGTGCTGAGGGAAGGGGAGGCCCGGAATTACTGGAGGAGGGAAGGGAGGGGGGGCAGTGCTGAGGGAAGGGGAGGCCCGGCATTACTGGAGGAGAGTAGGGAGGGGGGCAGTGCTGAGGGAAGGGGAGGCCCGGCATTACTGGAGGAGAGAAGGGAGGGGGGCAGTGCTGAGGGAAGGGGAGGGCCGGCATTACTGGAGGAGAGAAGGGAGGGGGGTAGTGCTGAGGGAAGGGGAGGGCCCGGCATTACTGGAGGAGAGAAGGGAGGGGGGCAGTGCTGAGGGAATGGGAGGCCCGGCATTACTGGAGGAGAGAAGGGAGGGGGGCAGTGCTGAGGGAATGGGAGGCCCGGCATTACTGGAGGAGAGAAGGGAGGGGGGGCAGTGCTGAGGGAAGGGGAGGCCCGGCATTACTGGAGGAGAGAATGGAGGGGGGCAGTGCTGAGAGTAGGGGAGGCCCGGCATTACTGGAGGAGAGAAGGGAGGGGGGCAGTGCTGAGGGAAGGGGAGGCCCGGCATTACTGGAGGAGAGAAGGGAGGGGGTCAGTGCTGAGGAAAGGGGAGGCCCGGCATTACTGGAGGAGAGAAGGGAGGGGGGCAGTGCTGAGGGAAGGGGAGGCCCGGCATTACTGATGGAGAGAAGGGAGGGGGGCAGTGCTGAGGGAAGGGGAGGCCCGGCATTACTGGAGGAGAGAAGGGAGGGGGGCAGTGCTGAGAAAAGGGGAGGCCCGGCATTACTGGGGGAGAGAAGGGAGGGGGGCAGTGCTGAGGGAAGGGGAGGCCCGGCATTACTGGAGGAGGGAAGGGAGGGGGGCAGTGCTGAGAGTAGGGGTGGCCCGGCATTACTGGAGGAGAGTAGGGAGGGGGGCAGTGCTGAGGGAAGGGGAGGCCCGGCATTACTGGAGGAGAGAAGGGAGGGGGGCAGTGCTGAGGAAAGGGGAGGCCCGGCATTACTGGGGGAGAGAAGGTAGGGGGGCAGTGCTGAGGGAAGGGGAAGCCCGGCATTACTGGAGGAGGGAAGGGAGGGGGGCAGTGCTGAGAGTAGGGGAGGCCCGGCATTACTGGAGGAGAGTAGGGAGGGGGGCAAGTGCTGAGGGAAGGGGAGGCCCGGCATTACTGGAGGAGAGAAGGGAGGGGGACAGTGCTGAGGAAAGGGGAGGCCCGGCATTACTGGAGGAGAGAAGGGAGGGGGGCAGTGCTGAGGGAAGGGGAGGCCCGGCATTACTGATGGAGAGAAGGGAGGGGGGCAGTGCTGAGGGAAGGGGAGGCCCGGCATTACTGGAGGAGAGAAGGGAGGGGGCATTGCTGAGGGAAGGGGAGGCCCGGCATTACTGGAGGAGAGAAGGGAGGGGGGCAGTGCTGAGGGAAGGGGAGGCCCAGCATTACTGGAGGAGAGAAGGGAGGGGGCAGTGCTGAGGAAAGGGGAGGCCCGGCATTACTGGAGGAGAGAAGGGAGGGGGGGCAGTGCTGAGGGAAGGGGAGGCCCGGCATTACTGGAGGAGAGAAGGGAGGGGGGCAGTGCTGAGGGAAGGGGAGGCCCGGCATTACTGGAGGAGAGAAGGGAGGGGGGCAGTGATGAGGGAAGGGGAGGCCCGGCATTACTGTAGGAGAGAAGGGAGGGGGGCAGTGCTGAGGGAAGGGGAGGCCCGGCATTACTGGAGGAGGGAAGGGAGGGGGGCAGTGCTGAGGGAAGGGGAGGCCCGGCATTACTGGAGGAGAGTAGGGAGGGGGGCAGTGCTGAGGGAAGGGGAGGCCCGGCATTACTGGAGGAGAGAAGGGAGGGGGGCAGTTCTGAGGGAAGGGGAGGCCCGGCATTACTGGAGGAGGGAAGGGAGGGGGGCAGTGCTGAGGGAAGGGGAGGCCCGGCATTACTGGAGGAGGGAAGGGAGGGGGGGCAGTGCTGAGGGAAGGGGAGGCCCGGCATTACTGGAGGAGGGAAGGGAGGCGGGCAGTGCTGAGGGAAGGGGAGGCCCGGCATTACTGGAGGAGAGAAGGGAGGGGGGCAGTGCTGAGGGAAGGGGAGGCCCGGCATTACTGGAGGAGAGAAGGGAGGGGGGCAGTGCTGAGGGAAGGGGAGGCCCGGCATTACTGGAGGAGAGAAGGGATGGGGGCAGTGATGAGGGAAGGGGAGGCCCGGCATTACTGGAGGAGAGAAGGGAGGGGGGCAGTGCTGAGGGAAGGGGAGGCCCGGCATTACTGGAGGAGGGAAGGGAGGGGGGCAGTGCTGAGGGAAGGAGAGGCCCGGCATTACTGGAGGAGAGTAGGGAGGGGGGCAGTGCTGAGGGAAGGGGAGGCCCGGCATTACTGGAGGAGAGAAGGGAGGGGGGCAGTTCTGAGGGAAGGGGAGGCCCGGCATTACTGGAGGAGATAAGGGAGGGGGGCAGTGCTGAGGGAAGGGGAGGCCCGGCATTACTGGAGGAGAGAAGGGAGGGGGGCAGTGCTGAGGGAAGGGGAGGCCCGGCATTACTGGAGGAGAGAAGGGAGGGGGGTAGTGCTGAGGGAAGGGGAGGGCCCGGCATTACTGGAGGAGAGAAGGGAGGGGGGCAGTGCTGAGGGAATGGGAGGCTTGGCATTACTGGAGGAGAGAAGGGAGGGGGGGCAGTGCTGAGGGAATGGGAGGCCCGGCATTACTGGAGGAGAGAAGGGGAGGGGGGCAGTGCTGAGGGAAGGGGAGGCCCGGCATTACTGGAGGAGAGAATGGAGGAGGGCAGTGCTGAGAGTAGGGGAGGCCCGGCATTACTGGAGGAGAGAAGGGAGGGGGGCAGTGCTGAGGGAAGGGGAGGCCCGGCATTACTGGAGGAGAGAAGGGAGGGGGTCAGTGCTGAGGAAAGGGGAGGCCCGGCATTACTGGAGGAGAGAAGGGAGGGGGGCAGTGCTGAGGGAAGGGGAGGGCCGGCATTACTGATGGAGAGAAGGGAGGGGGGCAGTGCTGAGGGAAGGGGAGGCCCGGCATTACTGGAGGAGAGAAGGGAGGGGGGCAGTGCTGAGGAAAGGGGAGGCCCGGCATTACTGGGGGAGAGAAGGGAGGGGGGCAGTGCTGAGGGAAGGGGAGGCCCGGCATTACTGGAGGAGGGAAGGGAGGGGGGCAGTGCTGAGAGTAGGGGTGGCCCGGCATTACTGGAGGAGAGTAGGGAGGGGGGCAGTGCTGAGGGAAGGGGAGGCCTGGCATTACTGGAGGAGAGAAGGGAGGGGGGCAGTGCTGAGGAAAGGGGAGGCCCGGCATTACTGGGGGAGAGAAGGTAGGGGGGCAGTGCTGAGGGAAGGGGAGGCCCGGCATTACTGGAGGAGGGAAGGGAGGGGGGCAGTGCTGAGAGTAGGGGAGGCCCGGCATTACTGGAGGAGAGTAGGGAGGGGGGCAGTGCTGAGGGAAGGGGAGGCCCGGCATTACTGGAGGAGAGAAGGGAGGGGGACAGTGCTGAGGAAAGGGGAGGCCCGGCATTACTGGAGGAGAGAAGGGAGGGGGGCAGTGCTGAGGGAAGGGGAGGCCCGGCATTACTGATGGAGAGAAGGGAGGGGGGGCAGTGCTGAGGGAAGGGGAGGCCCGGCATTACTGGAGGAGAGAAGGGAGGGGGCAGTGCTGAGGGAAGGGGAGGCCCGGCATTACTGGAGGAGATAAGGGAGGGGGGCAGTGCTGAGGAAAGGGGAGGCCCGGCATTACTGGAGGAGAGAAGGGAGGGGGGCAGTGCTGAGGGAAGGGGAGGCCCGGCATTACTGGAGGAGAGAAGGGAGGGGGGGCAGTGCTGAGGGAAGGGGAGGCCCGGCATTACTGGAGGAGAGAAGGGAGGGGGGCAGTGATGAGGGAAGGGGAGGCCCGGCATTACTGGAGGAGGGAAGGGAGGGGGGCAGTGCTGAGGGAAGGGGAGGCCCGGCATTACTGGAGGAGAGTAGGGAGGGGGGCAGTGCTGAGGGAAGGGGAGGCCCGGCATAACTGGAGGAGGGAAGGGAGGCGGGCAGTGCTGAGGGAAGGGGAGGCCCGGCATTACTGGAGGAGAGAAGGGAGGGGGGCAGTGCTGAGGGAAGGGGAGGCCCGGCATTACTGGAGGAGAGAAGGGATGGGGGCAGTGATGAGGGAAGGGGAGGCCCGGCATTACTGGAGGAGAGAAGGGAGGGGGCAGTGCTGAGGGAAGGGGAGGCCCGGCATTACTGGAGGAGGGAAGGGAGGGGGGCAGTGCTGAGGGAAGGAGTGGCCCGGCATTACTGGAGGAGAGTAGGGAGGGGGGCAGTGCTGAGGGAAGGGGAGGCCCGGCATTACTGGAGGAGAGAAGGGAGGGGGGCAGTTCTGAGGGAAGGGGAGGCCCGGCATTACTGGAGGAGGGAAGGGAGGGGGGCAGTGCTGAGGGAAGGGGAGGCCCGGCATTACTGGAGGAGGGAAGGGAGGGGGGCAGTGCTGAGGGAAGGGGAGGCCCGGCATTACTGGAGGAGAGAAGGGAGGGGGGCAGTGCTGAGGGAAGGGGAGGCCCGGCATTACTGGGGGAGAGAAGGGAGGGTGGCAGTGCTGAGGGAAGGTGAGGCCCGGCATTACTGGAGGAGGGAAGGGAGGGGAGCAGTGCTTAGGGAAGGGGAGGCCCGGCATTACTGGAGGAGAGAAGGGAGGGGGGCAGTGCTGAGGGAAGGGGAGGCGCGGCACTACTGGAGGAGAGAAGGGAGGGGGGCAGTGCTGAGGGAAGGGGAGGGCCCGGAATTACTGGAGGAGAGAAGGGAGGGGGCAGTGCTTAGGGAAGGGGAGGGCCCGGAATTACTGGAGGAGGAAAGGGAGGGGGGCAGTGCTGAGGAAAGGGGAGGGCCCGGAATTACTGGAGGAGGGAAGGGAGGGGGGCAGTGCTGAGGGAAGGGGAGGCCCAGCATTACTGGAGGAGGGAAGGGAGGGGGGCAGTGCTGATGGAAGGGGAGGCCCGGCATTACTGGAGGAGAGCAGGGAGGGGGGCAGTGCTGAGGGAAGGGGAGGCCCGGCATTACTGGAGGAGAGAAGGGATGGGGGCAGTGCTGAGGGAAGGGGAGGCCCGGCATTACTGGAGGAGAGAAGGGATGGGGGCAGTGCTGAGGGAAGGGGAGGCCTGGCATTACTGGAGGAGAGAAGGGAGGGGGGCAGTGCCGAGGGAAGGGGAGGCCCGGCATTACTGGAGGAGAGAAGGGAGGGGGGCAGTGCTGAGGGAAGGGGAGGCCCGGCATTACTGGAGGAGAGAAGGGAGGGGGCAGGGCTGAGGGAAGGGGAGGCCCGGCTTTACTGGAGGAGAGAAGGGAGGGGGGCAGTGCCGAGGGAAGGGGAGGCCCGGCTTTACTGGAGGAGAGAAGGGAGGGCGGCAGTGCTGAGGGAAGGGGAGGCCTGGCATTACTGGAGGAGAGAAGGGAGGGGGGCAGTGCCGAGGGAAGGGGAGGCCCGGCATTACTGGGGGAGAGAAGGGAGGGGGGCAGTACTGAGGGAAGGTGAGGCCAGGCATTACTGGAGGAGAGAAGGGAGGGGAGCAGTGCTGAGGGAAGGGGAGGCCCAGCATTACTGGAGGAGAGAAGGGAGGGGGGCAGTGCTGAGGGAAGGGGAGGCCCGGCATTACTGGAGGAGAGAAGGGAGGGGGGCGGTGCTGAGGGAAGGGGAGGCCCGGCATTACTGGAGGAGAGAAGGGAGGGGGGCGGTGCTGAGGGAAGGGGAGGGCCCGGAATTACTGGAGGAGAGAAGGGAGGGGGGCAGTGCTGAGGGAAGGGGAGGACCCGGCATTACTGGAGGAGAGAAGGGAGGGGGGCAGTGCTGAGGGAAGGGGAGGCCCAGCATTACTGGAGGAGAGAAGGGAGGGGGGCAGTGCTGAGGGAAGGGGAGGCCCGGCATTACTGGAGGAGAGAAGGGAGGGGGGCAGTGCTGAGGGAAGGGGAGGCCCGGCATTACTGGAGGAGAGAAGGGAGGGGGGCAGTGCTGAGGGAAGGGGAGGCCCAGCATTACTGGAGGAGAGAAGGGAGGGGGGCAGTGCTGAGGGAAGGGGAGGCCCGGCATTACTGGAGGAGAGAAGGGAGGGGGGCAGTGCTGAGGGAAGGGGAGGCCCGGCATTACTGGAGGAGAGAAGGGAGGGGGGCAGTGCTGAGGGAAGGGGAGGCCCGGCATTACTGGAGGAGAGAAGGGAGGGGGGTAGTGCTGAGGGAAGGGGAGGCCCGGCATTACTGGAGGAGATAAGGGAGGGGGGCAGTGCTGAGGAAAGGGGAGGCCCGGCATTACTGGGGGAGAGAAGGGAGGGGGGCAGTGCTGAGGGAAGGGGAGGCCCGGAATTACTGGATGAGAGAAGGGAGGGTGGCAGTGCTGAGGGAAGGGGAGGCCCGGCATTACTGGAGGAGGGAAGGGAGGGGGGCAGTGCTGAGGGAAGGGGAGGCCCGGCATTACTGGAGGAGAGTAGGGAGGGGGGCAGTGCTGAGGGAAGGGGAGGCCCGGCATTACTGGAGGAGAGAAGGGAGGGGGGCAGTGCTGAGGGAAGGGGAGGCCCGGCATTACTGGAGGAGAGAAGGGAGGGTGGTAGTGCTGAGGGAAGGGGAGGGCCCGGCATTACTGGAGGAGAGAAGGGAGGGGGGCAGTGCTGAGGGAATGGGAGGCCCGGCATTACTGGAGGAGAGAAGGGAGGGGGGCAGTGCTGAGGGAATGGGAGGCCCGGCATTACTGGAGGAGAGAAGGGAGGGGGGCAGTGCTGAGGGAAGGGGAGGCCCGGCATTACTGGAGGAGAGAATGGAGGGGGGCAGTGCTGAGAGTAGGGGAGGCCTGGCATTACTGGAGGAGAGAAGGGAGGGGGGCAGTGCTGAGGGAAGGGGAGGCCCGGCATTACTGGAGGAGAGAAGGGAGGGGGACAGTGCTGAGGAAAGGGGAGGCCCGGCATTACTGGAGGAGAGAAGGGAGGGGGGCAGTGCTGAGGGAAGGGGAGGCCCGGCATTACTGATGGAGAGAAGGGAGGGGGGCAGTGCTGAGGGAAGGGGAGGCCCGGCATTACTGGAGGAGAGAAGGGAGGGGGCAGTGCTGAGGGAAGGGGAGGCCCGGCATTACTGGAGGAGAGAAGGGAGGGGGGCAGTGCTGAGGAAAGGGGAGGCCTGGCATTACTGGGGGAGAGAAGGGAGGGGGGCAGTGCTGAGGGAAGGGGAGGCCCGGCATTACTGGATGAGAGAAGGGAGGGGGGCAGTGCTGAGGGAAGGGGAGGCCCGGCATTACTGGAGGAGAGAAGGGAGGGGGGCAGTGCTGAGGGAAGGGGAGGCCCGGCATTACTGGAGGAGAGAAGGGAGGGGGGCAGTGCTGAGGGAAGGGGAGGCCCAGCATTACTGGAGGAGAGAAGGGAGGAGGGCAGTGCTGAGGAAAGGGGAGGCCCGGCATTACTGGGGGAGAGAAGGGAGGGGGGCAGTGCTGAGGGAAGGGGAGGCCCGGCATTACTGGAGGAGAGAAGGGAGGGGGGCAGTGCTGAGGGAAGGGGAGGCCCGTCATTACTGGAGGAGGGAAGGGAGGGGGGCAGTGCTGAGAGTAGGGGAGGCCCGGCATTACTGGAGGAGAGTAGGGAGGGGGGCAGTGCTGAGGGAAGGGGAGGCCCGGCATTACTGGAGGAGAGAAGGGAGGGGGGCAGTGCTGAGGAAAGGGGAGGCCCGGCATTACTGGAGGAGAGAAGGGAGGGGGGCAGTGCTGAGGGAAGGGGAGGCCCGGCATTACTGGAGGAGAGAAGGGAGGGGGGCAGTGCTGAGGGAAGGGGAGGCCCGGCATTACTGGAGGAGAGAAGGGAGGGGGGCAGTGCTGAGGGAAGGGGAGGCCCGGCATTACTGTAGGAGAGAAGGGAGGGGGGCAGTGCTGAGGGAAGGGGAGGCCCGGCATTACTGGAGGAGGGAAGGGAGGGGGGCAGTGCTGAGGGAAGGGGAGGCCTGGCATTACTGGAGGAGAGTAGGGAGGGGGGCAGTGCTGAGGGAAGGGGAGGCCCGGCATTACTGGAGGAGAGAAGGGAGGGGGGCAGTTCTGAGGGAAGGGGAGGCCCGGCATTACTGGAGGAGGGAAGGGAGGGGGGCAGTGCTGAGGGAAGGGGAGGCCCGGCATTACTGGAGGAGGGAAGGGAGGGGGGCAGTGCTGAGGGAAGGGGAGGCCCGGCATTACTGGAGGAGGGAAGGGAGGCGGGCAGTGCTGAGGGAAGGGGAGGCCCGGCATTACTGGAGGAGAGAAGGGAGGGGGGCAGTGCTGAGGGAAGGGGAGGCCCGGCATTACTGGAGGAGAGAAGGGATGGGGGCAGTGATGAGGGAAGGGGAGGCCCGGCATAACTGGAGGAGAGAAGGGAGGGGGGCAGTGCTGAGGGAAGGGGAGGCCTGGCATTACTGGAGGAGGGAAGGGAGGGGGGCAGTGCTGAGGGAAGGAGAGGCCCGGCATTACTGGAGGAGAGTAGGGAGGGGGGCAGTGCTGAGGGAAGGGGAGGCCCGGCATTACTGGAGGAGAGAAGGGAGGGGGGCAGTTCTGAGGGAAGGGGAAGCCCGGCATTACTGGAGGAGGGAAAGGAGGGGGGCAGTGCTGAGGGAAGGGGAGGCCCGGCATTACTGGAGGAGGGAAGGGAGGGGGGCAGTGCTGAGGGAAGGGGAGGCCCGGCATTACTGGAGGAGGGAAGGGAGGCGGGCAGTGCTGAGGGAAGGGGAGGCCCGGCATTACTGGAGGAGAGAAGGGAGGGGGGCAGTGCTGAGGGAAGGGGAGGCCCGGCATTACTGGAGGAGAGAAGGGAGGGGGGCAGTGCTGAGGGAAGGGGAGGGCCCGGAATTACTGGAGGAGAGAAGGGAGGGGGGCAGTGCTGAGGGAAGGGGAGGGCCCGGAATTACTGGAGGAGGGAAGGGAGGGGGGCAGTGCCCGGAATTACTGGAGGAGGGAAGGGAGGGGGGCAGTGCTGAGGGAAGGGGAGGCCCAGCATTACTGGAGGAGGGAAGGGAGGGGGGCAGTGCTGAGGGAAGGGGAGGCCCGGCTTGCACCCTACACTTGCTCCATGTACACTGGCGACACACTTTATTCGAGCTTGGCTAGTCCCACGAATTCGGGTATACCCGGGTGTATTGAGGTTTGTGACTGTTTTCTGCCCGAGTGCATTGAGGTATTTTCCAAGCAGGGATTGAAGCATTTTATTCCCGCTGGCTGCAATAATGCACAGTATATATATATATACTGCATTACAATTCATGAATTTATGCCATCTGGTAGACACGCGAAGCATTGCAGCCTATTAAATCCTAATCATTATCATTTAACAGATCAGCCGCCCATCAGCCAGGCATGAACCCAGGCTGGGAAGGCAAATGCAACGGGGCTTGTCAGAGGTGAGGAGCGGCGCATTCCAGGTATCTGCCAGGTACATACCGGGTATTTGCTCGAATAAAGTGTGTCGGTGCAGTATGAAGAGGCGGGCCAAAAAACAAATCTTGGCAGAGTGACAGCACGGGCAGCCAATCAGGAGAGGGGGAGTTTTTTTTGTTTAAACCATTCTTGCAGGCTTGCTTCCCGGGGGCCGGACCAAATGATTTTCACGGGCCGGACGTTCCCCACCCCTGCTTTATAGGAACAAATCCTCCCTAAGGCCCTCATGCAGTAAACAGCGATAAGCCACTTATCACCAGCTTATCGCCAAAAAAGCCTACAGCGATTCAGTAAGCCCAGAGAAGCTGGCAATAAGAGCAAAAATTACAGGTTTTTTTGCCGAAAAATAAATAAATAAAAATTACAAATCGGCAGACGCGCGGTGATAAGCCACTTTTTGGCACTGATCGCCAGTTTTTCAAACACACTCAATTCTATAAGCCCTGATCTGCTTATTGCGGCTGATCGCCACTTTAAAATTGCTGTTTCTTCTCCAAATTGTCCAGCCACAAAAGTTGGCAAGAAGGTGGGGTGAAGCTGCGATGAAAATAAAATGCATGTGTCCCAGAGCTGATATCCATTAATATCAGCACCAGAGACCCCCGGCATGAATCCGATGCATAAAAAATGCATTTACAGGCAACTTCATTACCGCAAAGGCAATGAAGGGGTTATATACCCGTGCCATGCTTATTGCGGGTAGCGGGGGTGGGTGAAGGTGGTATTTGGCCCTGGGTGGGTGTTTAGGCCTTGCGGGGTGTTGCGGGATGACTTAACCTCTTCTTTACCTTAGTGGTTAATACTGCTAAGGTAATGAAGGGGTTAATCCCTCCAGCTACCCCCCCACCCGGTAGGCCTAAACACACTTCCTTGGGGCCAATACCCCGTACACCCACACCCGCTACCCACAATAAACAAAAATACACATAATAGCCTCACTATCCAACCCTAAGTCCCTAATAAACCATTACAATATTCATAAAACCATTATTTTTTTTTACACACAGGATTAATACCGCAGTCCAGCAGGGGTCCCCGGTGGTCCAGATGGGTGTCCGCAGGTTCCACAGTTCACTCTGGGGGGTGCCCATCGGTGTCTGGAGGACTTCGGGTTGTCCCCGCTAGGCTCCGTGGGCCTCCAGGTGGTCCCCGCGGGTGTCCGTGGGCACCAATGCGTCCACACGGTTGTCTGGGAGCTTTCAGGTGGTTCCCACAGGTGTCTAGGGGCCCTCGGGTGGTTCCCACGGGTGTCTGGGGGGCCCTCGGGTGGCCCTGTGGGTGCCCGCTGGCCTGCTGTACCAATCCTGTATTTAAAAAAACAAAAACATGGCCAACATTTACATCAATACAGCTCCCCCACCCCACCAAACAAATACAGTACAGTAATGGGCAAAATAACTATTATCCAGGCACGTGGTCATCTCTCCATCTTTACTATACAGACTTGCACAGACGATACTGTAGTTGCGAGCTGTGACTCCCAGACAGGCAGAAAGCTGCAGTGATACCCAGGGGGAGGGGGAGAGACCTCTGATTGCTTCCTCCTCTCCTGCAGCATCTCCTCCAGTGTATCATCCCATACAGGAGTCACAGCATGGGGGGGGGGGGAGGGGGGGAGGATCCCATCCTATATTGCAGAGGAAGGATAGCAGTGCCTGTCCTACCCCTCCTTGTCACATGGGATTAGGGCTATGTTATTGAGTGAGGGGTTGTATGTTTGTATTAGTAGGGACAGGCAAGGCCGGAGCCAGATGGGGTTCTCCTGCCTCTGTCCCCCCTGTCTCCTGACCCTTCCTGTAGCCGGACATACAGAATATGGATAACAGAAGGGGAAATAAAACTAAGAGGAGCCGGCAGGAGAAGGCCGTGTCATATCTATTCTTATTAAATAGTATTCTTCCCGAGCTGCACTCAGACCTCTCTCCCACACAGCCACAGGACAGCCCACTAAATAGACACAGCCCCGCCCCCTGTGATGTCAGCAGGACCTCCTCTCTGTCTAGGCCTGCACAGGGCCAGGGGCCTGCCTCTATCACAGAGGCGGGGCTTGGTGAGGGGGAAAAACCCATGGTCACTACTGGCGCCTGCCCTTACCAGGGCTTACTCCAGTAGTAGAAGGATAAGTAGCCCGTTCTGCTTACAGGGGGCTACATACAAATAACAGATCATGGGGATAAGCGCTTCAGACAAAAAGTTACATTTCGGAAGAGTCCCTGCTCCAAAGAGCTTACAATCTAATTGTTAGGAAGAACGTACAGAGACAGTAGGATGGCGTTCTGGTAAGTGCGTCTGCAGGGGGCCGAGCTTCATGTATCGTGTGTATAGTATTAGCCACGGGGGGCTACTCATATGCTTCTTTAAGCAGGTGTGCCTTAAGGTGGCTCTTAAAGGTCATCCCAGAGTGTGGGGCAGTCAGTGAGAAAGGGTTAAGGCGGGAGAGGGCTTTAGATACAAAGGGGGTACAACGCAAGAGTCGGGATGGTGCAAAGTAAGAAATTAGGGCTGGGATGTGAGGAGGGGCAGAGGAGTGTAAAGCTTTAATAGTGAGGAGGAGGAGAATTGGGTGTGAGATGCGGGGTGTGACAGGAGCCAGGAGAGGGGTTTCAGGAGGGAGACGCTGAGACAGATTTAGGAAAGAGTGCAGGGGCGCGGTTTGGGGCCTGACAGGGATAGTCGGGTTTGTCTGAAGCTCCCTAAGATATACATTTGACTGAGTAATACTAGCCCAAATTCGGACAAAATAATAAATAATTATTATATGCCAAGAATCCCAGAAGCAGACTTGCTTGTGTAACGGGTATTCCCCATACAATGGCATACAATGTGTGTGTGCGGGGAGCTCAGTGTTACAAGGTGTGGGGCTTTACCTGTTAGGCTCACAGGGGCCTAAGCCTCCGCCACAGGGAGCCTGGGGCACGTATGATAGTAATATGAGCAACCTCGTACTCGGTGCAGCGCCTCCACCTGCGACGGCTCCCACCCGAGGGGGAGTGATCCTCGCAGGACAATATATATATATATATCACACAACAGCAACTGTTGATTTACAAACACAATTCTAACTAATATTACATAACATTGGCATCACATTACAACTTTCACATACAACATTTACACATACTTATTCACACTTCACATCCCGGGCAACGCCGGGTTTCTCAGCTAGTATATATATATATATATCACACAACAGCATATATATTACAACCAATAACTTTACTTGTGAGCATAGAACGAACTTGCATATAATAACAGGTGTCCCTCTCTAGAGGCGACACTACTACGGCGTCTCGCAGGAGGCAACCTCCTCCCACCGGGTGATCCCGCCCCGTGATATCCAGTGACCCCACACAGTATGTCCCTTTAAATGATATGGGTGTGTGTGACTGCGCAGCCACTAGTCCCGTGTGAGGACTCTGTTGGTGCACTTGTTGTTACTGGTTACCTGCCGAGCGCTCCCGTGCTCGGGCCTGCAATGGCTTCACAAAGGATCAGACGAGCTCCCACACGACATCCAGGATCCACCCGCGTGGTGATCCGTCAGGGGCGATCCCACCCTGAAGATAGTCCAGCTCTCTTTAATGGCGGAGACTTGAGCCCAAGTCTCTCCGCAGGAAACGCAGCGTCCGCTGTGTCCCTAACTATCAAACAGCTAATGGGGCAGGGTCCCTAACCTAGGGCCTGTCCCTATAGCACTCAGCTACTGGTGACTCAGGGCTATCTGGGGCCTGGGGGGATGCTGGCCTAGTGCAGGGAGTCACTGACCCCTGCACCCGACCTCCTTCCCTTAGCTGCTCCGGTCACCAACTGTCACCAACTGCCAGCCCCCGAAATGTATCAATCTCCCTGCAGGGACATGCTGCCGCCCTATTGGCTCCCTTGGGTCATGTGACTCTGTCCCTGTGCACCCTGGGGGCTGACTGCCCTGTGAGTACCCGAAGGGGCTCTGAGCCCTGACAGGGGACCTGGCTACACTTGCGATCGCGGGCTATTCGTGCCCCCCTGCCGGACCACCCTTGGGTTGGGTCGGGGGACGAGGAGGCAAACACCACGGGAGCAGAATAAAAGTGAGTGGCGAAAAAGGCAGTGACATTGCGGGACCACCGAGCTCCCAGTACCTCCTAACA
>NW_027454806.1:57500-59132 GCF_040206685.1 Ascaphus truei
TATTGAGGTTTGTGACTGTTTTTTGCCCGAGTGCATTGGGTTATTTTCCAGGCAGAGATTGAAGCATTTTATTCCCGCTGGCTGCAATACTGCACAGTATATATATATATACTGCATTACAATTCATGAATTTATGCCATCTGGTAGACACGCGAAGCATTGCAGCCTATTAAATCCTAATCATTATCATTTAACAGATCAGCCGCCCGTCAGCCAGGCATGAACCCAGGCTGGGAAGGCAAACGCAACGGGGCTTGTCAGAGGTGAGGAGCGGCGCATTCCAGGTATCTGCCAGGTACATACTGGGTATTTGCTCGAATAAAGTGTGTCGGTGCAGTAGGTGCATGGGGAGGTGGGGAGCCGCCTGCTCGGATCGTCGGCCTTTCCTCTCTCTCCCGCCCCCCTCCAGTCACTCACATCCGTCGCAACAAAGAAGATAAAAGTTAGAAGTTATGATTGGGTTTCTCAATTTCCCTACTTTTAGATTTTTGTGGGGCAGCTACATTCCTCCCTGAGTCACTGGGGTTTTTATATGATTGTTCAAGAGAAGTTTAAAGGAACGCTTTACTGAACATAGGAGAAACATCTTAAGAGGCTTCCTTGGACATGGGGTTTCACGTCATTTTTTAACAGCCCACAATAAAGATATAGGAGGATTATCCATTGTCGGTATTGAACACATTAGCCATACAACCATGAGGGGTGACAGGCTTTTAAAACTTAGAAAACAGGAGACCTACTGGATTTTCAAATTACAAACAATGAGTCCAGTGGGTCTGAATGAAGAACTGGATCTTTTAGCTTTTCAGTAATTGTTATCTGTCTCATAAACCATTTATCTATTGAGATTTAAATTATCTCTATTCTTTATCTGATTTTAAATGTTTTAAATTCTATTTATGAGTGTTTAATATATTATCTATTTCATGTATTGATTTTTTTGTAATCAAGTCAGTCAGTTATTCAATTATATATATCTGTGGGTTATATAAGGTGTTTTAACTGTATAGCTAAATTATTATAATACATATTGATGAATCCATTTGTTTAATAATGACAAACACCGATAAATTCATAAAAGAATGTATTTTTAATTCATATTTTATAAAAAAAATTAATTATTTTTAAATATTTTTAATTTATCCTATATTGTAATTAATCTTTTTTATATCATGTTTTTTGTTTAAGTATTGTTTTTTTCTTTGTTTGTGACATGAACCAGTCATTTGTATCAATAGCACCAGTCCATTAAGAAAATAGGTTTAATGAACCAATATGGAAGTTCATTATCACACTAATTGAGCCATTGCAATTAACTTGGCTATAAATTAATATGGCACTGGTGCATTGATATCCCTGACGAAGCCTTTTGGTGAAACGCGTAGGAGGAGGAGCAATAGGGTGTTTGCTTCCATGCAGTGCAGTGGAGTAGAGCTGTTAACACCACACGCTGGGCTCCAGCTGATCAAAACCTGTTTGCCTGGTGATCGGCAACTAGCAGGAGGAGGAGAGCTGATAGACGAAGCCCAGAGACTACCGCGAAGGGTCTGTGCGTCACAGCCGGAAGTGACATCAGACCCGGACACCCGGAGGGCTGTCTGCTATCGTGCGCACCAGCGCATCTGAGCAGCT
>NW_027454807.1:0-59030 GCF_040206685.1 Ascaphus truei
CCCACCCCGCGGCAGGACAAGTAATACCAGCCCGTTACTCACACAACTACCCCACCCCGCGGCAGGACAAGTAATACCAGCCCGTTACTCACAACTACCCCACCCCGGGCTGGACAAGTAATACCAGCCTGTTATTCACACAACTACCCCAAACCCGGGGCAGGACAAGTAATACCAGCACGTTACTCACAACTACCCCACCCCGGGGCAGGACAAGTAATACCAGCACGTTACTCACAACTACCCCACCCCGGGGCAGGACAAGTAATACCAGCCCTTTACTCACACAACTACCCCACCCCGGGGCAGGACAAGTAATACCAGCCCGTTACTCACACAACTACCTCACCCTGGGGCAGGACAAGTAATACCAGCAAGTTACTCACACAACTACCCCACCCCGGGGCAGGACAAGTAATACCAGCCCGTTACTCACACAACTACCCCACCCCGGGGGAGGACAAGTAATACCAGCCTGTTACTCACACAACTACCTCACCCCGCGGCAGGAAAAGTAATACCAGCCCGTTACTCACAACTACCCCACCCCGGGGCAGGACAAGTAATACCAGCCTGTTACTCACACAACTACCCCACCCCGGGGCAGGACAAGTAATACCAGCCCGTTACTCACACAACTACCCCACCCCGCAGCAGGACAAGTAATACCAGCCCATTACTCACAACCACCCCACCCCGGGGCAGGACAAGTAATACAAGCCCGTTACTCACAACTACCCCACCCCGGGCTGGACAAGTAATACCAGCCTGTTATTCACACAACTACCCCAAACCCGGGGAGGACAAGTAATACCAGCACGTTACTCACAACTACCCCACCCCGGGGCAGGACAAGTAATACCAGCATGTTACTCACAACTACCCCACCCCGGGGCAGGACAAGTAATACCAGCCCTTTACTCACACAACTACCCCACCACGGGGCAGGACAAGTAATACCAGCCCGTTACGCACACAACCACCCCACCCTGGGGCAGGACAAGTAATACCAGCCTGTTATTCACACAACTACCCCAAACCCGGGGCAGGACAAGTAATACCAGCACGTTACTCACAACTACCCCACCCCGGGGCAGGACAAGTAATACCAGCACGTTACTCCCACAACTACCCCACCCCGGGGCAGGACAAGTAATACCAGCCCTTTACTCACACAACTACCCCACCCCGGGGCAGGACAAGTAATACCAGCCCGTTACTCACACAACTACCCCACCCTGGGGCAGGACAAGTAATACCAGCAAGTTACTCACACAACTACCCCACCCCGGGGCAGGACAAGTAATACCAGCCCGTTACTCACACAACTACCCCACCCCGGGGGAGGACAAGTAATACCAGCCTGTTACTCACACAACTACCTCACCCCGCGGCAGGAAAAGTAATACCAGCCCGTTACTCACAACTACCCCACCCCGGGGCAGGACAAGTAATACCAGCCTGTTACTCACACAACTACCCCACCCCGGGGCAGGACAAGTAATACCAGCACGTTACTCACAACTACCCCACCCCGGGGCAGGACAAGTAATACCAGCACGTTACTCACAACTACCCCACCCCGCGTCAGGACAAGTAATACCAGCCTGTTACTCACACAACTACCCCACCCCGGGGCAGGACAAGTAATACCAGCCCGTTACTCACACAACTACCCCACCCCGGGGCAGGACAAGTAATACCAGCCCGTTACTCACACAACTACCCCACCCCGGGGCAGGACAAGTAATACCAGCCCGTTACTCACACAACTACCCCACCCCGGGGCAGGACAAGTAATACCAGCCTGTTACTCACACAACTACCTCACCCCGGGGCAGGACAAGTAATACCAGCCCGTTACTCACAACTACCCCACCCCGTTGCAGGACAAGTAATAACAGCCCGTTACTCACAACTACCCCACCCCGGGGCAGGACAAGTAATAGCAGCCCGTTACTCACAACTACCCCACGCCGCGTCAGGACAAGTAATACCAGCCTGTTACTCACACAACTACCCCACCCCGCGGCAGGACAAGTAATACCAGCCCGTTACTCACACAACTACCCCACCCCGCGTCAGGACAAGTAATACCAGCCTGTTACTCAGACAACTACCCCACCCCGGGGCAGGACAAGAAATACCAGCCCGTTACTCACACAACTACCCCACCCCACAGCAGGACAAGTAATACCAGCCCGTTACTCACAACTACCCCACCCCGGGGCAGGACAAGTAATACAAGCCCGTTACTCACAACTACCCCACCCCGCGGCAGGACAAGCAATACCAGCCCCTTACTCACACAACTACCCCACCCCGGGGCAGGACAAGTAATACCAGCCCGTTACTCACACAACTACCCTACCCCGGGGCAAGACAAATAATACCAGCCTGTTACTCACACAACTACCCCACCCCGGGGCAGGACAAGTAATACCAGCCCATCACTCACATAACTACCCCACCCCGGGGCAGGACAAGTAATACCAGCCCGTTACTCACAACTACCCCACCCCGCGGCAGGAGAAGTAATACCAGCCCGTTACTCACAACTACCCCACCCCGGGGCAGGACAAGTAATACCAGCCAGTTACACAACTACCCCACCCCGGGGCAGGACAAGTAATACCAGCCCGTTACTCACACAACTACCCCACCCCGAGGCAGGACAAGTAATACCAGCCCGTTACTCAAAACTACCCCACCCCGCGGCAGGACAAGTAATACCAGCCCGTTACTCACACAACTACCCCACCCCGCGGAGGGACAAGTAATACCAGCCCGTTACTCACACAACTACCCCACCCCGGGGCAGGACAAGTAATACCAGCCTGTTACTCACATAACTACCTCACCCCGCTGCAGGACAAGTAATACCAGCCCGTTACTCACACAACTACCTCACCCCGGGGCAGGACAAGTAATACCAGCCCATTACTCACAACTACCCCACCCCGGGGCAGGACAAGTAATACCAGCCTGTTATTCACAGCTACCCCACCCCGCGTCAGGACAAGTAATACCAGCCTGTTACTCACACAACTACCCCACAGCAGGACAAGTAATACCAGCCTGTTATTCACACAACTACCCCACCCCGGGGCAGGACAAGTAATACCAGCCCGTTACTCACACAACTACCCCACCCCACAGCAGTACAAGTAATACCAGCCTGTTATTCACACAACTACCCCACACCACAGCAGGACAAGTAATACCAGCCTGTTACTCACACAACTACCTCACCCCGGGGCAGGACAAGTAATACCAGCCCGTTACTCACAACTACCCCACCCCGGGGCAGGACAAGTAATACCAGCCCGTTACTCACAACTACCCCACCCCGGGGCAGGACAAGTAATACCAGCCCGTTACTCACAACTACCCCACCCCGCGTCAGGACAAGTAATACCAGCCTGTTACTCACACAACTACCCCACCCCGGGCAGGACAAGTAATACCAACCCGTTACTCACACAACTACCCCACCCCGCGGAGGGACAAGTAATACCAGCCCGTTACTTCCACAACTACCCCACCCCGGGGCAGGACAAATAATACCAGCCTGTTACTCACAGAACAACCCCACCCCGGGGCAGGAAAAGTAATACCAGCCCATTACTCACATAACTACCTCACCCCAGGGCAGGACAAGTAATACCAGCCCGTTAATCACAACTACCCCACCCCGGGGCAGGACAAGTAATACCAGCCTGTTACTCACAACTACCCCACCCCGGGGCAGGACAAGTAATACCAGCCTGTTATTCACAACTACCCCACCCCGCGTCAGGACAAGTAATACCAGCCTGTTACTCACACAACTACCCCACCCCGGGGCAGGACAAGTAATACCAGCCCGTTACTCACACAACTACCCCACCCCGCAGCAGGACAAGTAATACCAGACCATTACTCACAACCACCCCACCCCGGGGCAGGACAAGTAATACAAGCCCGTTACTCACAACTACCCCACCCCGCGGCAGGACAAGCAATACCAGACCCTTACTCACACAACTACCCCACCCCGGGGAGGGACAAGTAATACCAGCCCGTTACTCACACAACTACCCCACCCCGGGGCAGGACAAGTAATACCAGCCCGTCATTCACATAACTACCCCACACCGGGGCAGGACAAGTAATACCAGCCCGTTACTCACAACTACCCCACCCCGCGGCAGGAGAAGTAATACCAGCCCGTTACTCACAACCACCCCAGCCCGGGGCAGGACAAGTAATACCAGCCCGTTACTCTCACAACTACCCCACCCCGAAGCAGGACAAGTAATACCAGCCGTTACTCACAACTACCCCACCCCGCGGCAGGACAAGTAATACCAGCCCGTTACTCAAAACTACCCCACCCCGCGGCAGGTCAAGTAATACCAGCCCGTTACTCACACAACTACCCCACCCCGCGGAGGGACAAGTAATACCATCCCGTTGTGATGGATTGGATAAAATGCCTATTTCTTCATCTGTAATGTGTACCTTGCTATGATTCCTTACTCAAAATGGCTACCACAGCTACCCCTCCCATCAAGTATGGAAGATGGCTCCCCACCTAGGAATTCCACTTCAATGCTGATGTGTTAAGAAACTGCAATAACAAGACCATAAATCATAACAACAAGACCATACAAGGACAAGACCTAACAAAGAACCAATGAGACAAATAACCTTTAGACCTGAGATAGCTCTTTTGCATACAAACCCCCTCCCCTACAGCCCCTGTATATGAACGCAGGCTGTGTAGGAATAAAGTCAGACATTATCATTCTGAACGTGTGTCAGCGTGATTTTTTCTCAGTGCACGCATTACCTACGTAGGAAACTAATCTGGACGGGGACAGATACTCTGCAGACGGTTGTTCTGATCCAAATCAGCTGGCGCCCAACGTGGGGCCTGGGTTGTGAACCAACAGACAGCCATGAGCAGAGGGACCGGGGTGGACCAAGTGCGGACGCGGCAGGAGACTGATCACCTCTGGAGTACGGTAAGATAACATTTATTATCTACCGATACGCACTGTCTCCGCTGTTGGTCTATTTCTGTGTCTCATACGGCTCTCCGAAGGTCACCTAAAGACAGGTAGATATCTTGCCCAGAGCCCGTTTTAAACTCAAACCTGTTACCTAGACTATCTGTCACCCGGTATATGTTTATATGTTATATGTGTTACTCAGTGCCGCAAGTGGGAGCCTGAAGTGGAGTGGGATTTTTGCCGGCTGACTAGGGGTCTTGTCACTGTATGTTGTAAACTTGTTGGAAGGAGGGGAAAAGGGGGAGTAAGGGATAGTCGGTTCAGAGAGGAACACATGATCCCTGGAGTGACTGCGTGGTTGGCGCGTTGCAGAGGGAAGGGTGTTAAGGCGCGTTACGGTTGGTAACAGCGCGGAATCCTGCCGACTGATTCCTGAACAACCTTTTCCTCTCTCTCGTAATCAAGTGGTATGTTATGTCCAAAATGTGTTTGTGTATTAGTGTGGAGAATTCATGAGGACGGGTGGGGATTGTTGAGAGTAAAAGAGATAGCCCCTAGACGTTAAGCTGCCCGAACTCCTGTTTTTTCCGCGTTAAGGTACGCTTTGCGGTAAAAAAAGAAAGTGAATAGAAAAGAAATAGCAAGTGAATTTGCCAATAGTTGAGGAAGTTGGTATTGAGGGTTATTTTTATGAAAGGTTTATATGCAGAAATTGGGATACAATTAGATACTGTGTATATTATTTGGAAGGGAAAGAAAGTGTTATAAGTGAAAGAAAGAAGAGAAAAAAAAGCAGGGCATTTTTGCTAGTAATTGCAGTGTAGCTTAAAAAAAAAAAAAAAAACCATGGGAACACAGGCAAGTAAGACAGAGAAAGGAGTCTTAGCCTGCCAACTAGTGGCGGAAAGAGAGAGAAGAGAACGGAAGGAATGGGAGTAGACCACTGGTAAAAATTTATTTAAAGGGTTTGTTCGTACTGGCCACACGAATGGGTCTTTTAAAACCAGAAAATATTCTTTTTCCTTCTGTTCTAATGGCAACTAGAAAGAGAATCCGAACAATAGCAGCACAGACCGCGCCAAAAAACCCCCCCCTTTTTCCCTCCAAAGGAATGTACAAAAGATACGGAAATTGTGCAGATGTTTAAATGAAAGAGGGGTCTTTTTCTGTGGGAGTGAGAAGCTCAGTGAGCGCCGTCTTGTGTGTTTTTGAATCCCACAGGAAAACATACCTTACGTTAGTATGGGTCAAAATAATTCTGTTGAGGGACAGAAGGGTCCCGCTGCATTTATTTTTATCATTGCCAGGACAGAAGTTAATATAATAACAAGTGAAAAAGAAAGCAAGTAGGCTGTTTAAAGTATGTGGTATTACTGCAGCAGAAGGCAGGTTACAACCAGAAGAGTGGCGAAAAATATTGAAAGAAAAGAGAGGAATTTTGAGTGATAACAACCTGCTGAAGACAGCAGAAGCCTGGTTTAATGTTGCCAAGGCTTTCCACAGAGAAAAAATGGACAGAGCAGGAGATAGAAAAGGGAGGGCAGGTTGTATTTCTTTATCACCCTTGCGGTGACTGTACAAGTAACCCCCCTGAAAATGACCAACCCCCACCCTATGCTGGTGCTGACCCACCCCCCTGGACATGTTTAAGGTGTGGCACCCGAAACCCCCAATGCAGGGAAGATTGTTTTAATTGTGGTGCACAGCGCCTCCGTGTGACTGATTCACCCGTACTCACTCCTTTGTTACCTTCGCTCCCGGCCCCGACAGCCCCCCCGCCTATACAACCCACTACCCCGCCCACGGATGACAAACCAACCTCGACTGCCCATGTAGCACCACTATATCCTGTGCTGCAGGCGGGCGGTTCCTATTACACCCCAACTACGCCCGTAATGCCCCTGATGCCAGCCCTTTCACCCCAAACAACCACTGCCCCAGCGGTAGGGATTCAAGTCTACCCTGACACAACAATAGCACACAGACCCAGCAGCAGTGTCCACTACAGTGCGCCCGGTAGTTTTGACTCAGATAGTGAGTCACAGGCCGCTGCACAGGAGGCGAACATGACCTGGAACACTAACCCCAGACACCCCCCAGTACCCGACTGCTGCCCAAGGTTATATGGGCAGACGCCCAAGCAGGTAGAAGGCGCCCCAATAATGTATGTCACCTCACCCCCTTCCTGGTAGACACAGGTGCAGCCAGGAGCGTAATTAGAGCTGCAGACATACCCGACCCTTCCTATTTGTCTGATATTGATGTTTTATGTGTGGGGGTAGATGGCACACCGCGCTCTAGCCCATTAACACGACCCCTACAGATAGGTCCCTACCCTGAACTATTTGCACGATTTGTAGTTTCCTCTACCTGCCCGCTTAATCTGCTTGGCGCTGATATTTTGTCCAGGTTACAGGCCTCCATAATATTCTCCGAGGACGGCACCATTGATGTAACCTCTCCGCTCTGGGAGTCAGATGTCTCTGCCCTTTGTTCCCTTCCAATACTTTTGGCATTAGCGGACAAACCCTCAGCCGCCAGTATACCACCCGCTGTCATGGATAGGATCCCGTCCAAATTATGGTCCACAGGCCCTGAGGATATCGGGTACCTAACGGTACCGCCCATTGTTGAACAGCTCAAACAAGGAGACCAGCTTCCCCGTAAACCGCAATACCCACTAACGATAGCACAAGCTGATGCTATCACGAAACATGTTAAGGCTCACCTTGCAAATGGCGCATTAATACCTTGCACCTCACCCTGCAATACCCCTCTTTTCCCTGTAAAGAAACGCACCGCGAAAGGTGAACCTGATAAGTATAGAATGGTTCAAGATCTTCGAGCAGTAAATGATGCAACCATTGTACGATGTCTTAACAACAAATCCCTTCCAGATGACCCCAGAGGCTTCCAAGAATTTTACTGTTCTCAAACAGGTAATATCCTCTGCCCCTGCCTTGGGCCTCCCAGACTATGATTTACCCTTCAAGCTTTTCGTATCAGAACGAAATGGACATGCAACTGGCGTGTTAACACAGCCACACGCTGGCCGATGTCGACCCATTGGTTATTACTCCAGCCGTCTCGACGCTGTGGCTCGTGGTGGACCGTCCTGTCTTCGTGCTGTCTTTGCTGCTCAAGCACTGCTGGATAAAACTTCGGACATTGTTCTAGGACAATGTCACACTTCTCCGGTGCCAAGTGCTTAACCCCTCCACTCTTCTTCCATTTCCCGAGGGGGGAGATGTGCAGGGACACGAACAAGAACAAAGCACAGCTGGAGTCGACCTACCCCATGATTGCTTCGAACTCATGAAGCTAGAAACAGCTCATCTGCCCACGGTGAGTGAAAAGCCGATACAGAACCCAGATCTAATCCTGTTTGTGGATGGTTCTCGATATGCTGATCAACAAGGCACCTACCATACGGGTTATGCTGTCACCACAGACTCTGTGGTCCTACTGGCAAGCACACTACCGTAAACAGCATCCGCACAAGAAGCCGAACTACAAGCTCTCACTATAGCGTGTATACTGGCAGAAGGACACACGGCGAATATCTACACTGACTCTAGATATGCCTTTGGTGTAGCACACGATTTTGGCGTCATTTGGCAAACCAGGGGATTTCTGACAGCAACAGGAACACCAGTGAAACACAGCTCAGCCATACAAGCTCTAATGGACGCCCTACTCCTTCCAAGTCATGTGGCCATCCTGAAGGTAAAAACCCATGGGAAACTGAACACAGAAGAAGCCAGAGGAAACCATCTGGCGGATGCTGCGGCAAAACAAGCTGCCAGCGGGATACGAGAAGTGGAAGATCGAGCGGACACGACAAGGATGGTTCCGTTAATGCAGAACCTCCCAGTAAATCGAGAATATCTGAAGAAGTTGCAAGAATCTGCAACAAAGGAAGAAAAGGAAAGCTGGAAGAAAAGAGGTGCATCACCCCAAGAAGGAATTTACGAGTACAAAAAGAAACTTTGTCTGCCACAGGCACTGTATCCTGCTGTGGTACAATGGGCACATGGAGCAGCACATCTCTCGAAGACTTTTATGAATGCACTGATCGACAAATACTATGTGGCGCCTGGAATTACCCCAATGACTAGTAATTTCTGCAAATCATGTACAATTTGTGCAAAGTGTAACCCAGGACGTGTGGAAAAACCACCGCAGAAACACCTTGCAAGGCCCTTATACCCTTTCCAGCGTATCCAGATTGACTATATTCAGATGCCAAAGTCGGGCCATTTTGAATATGCGTTAGTAATTGTAGATATGTTTTCAGGATGGCCAGAAGCCTATCCTGTCACCAATCTCACTGCGAAAACAACAGCAAAAAAACTCCTGACAGAGGTGGTTTGTAGATATGGGGTACCTGAAGTAATAGAAAGCGACCAAGGCCCCGCTTTCACTGCTACGTTAGCTAAAGAAATTTGGTCCGCGCTAGGGACCACTTGCTTTCCACACCCCATACCATCCCCAGAGTAGCGGAAAGGTAGAAAGATTGAATGGCACACTGAAAACTAGAATGTTGAAAATGGCCCAGGAAACAAATATGCCCTGGCCAGATAGTCTACCCATTGCTTTGTTCAGTGTTCAATACACCCCACGAGGGGAACATGCTCTATCCCCATTTGAGACACTGTTTGGTACTGCCCCAAAACTTGGTTGTTACTACCCACAGCAGTTACAAATGCAGTCTGATGTTGTGACCAAATATGTAACTGCCCTAGCGCAAGAACTAACCAATATGCATGGTCGAGTGTTTTCTTCTATTCCAGATCCAGATCTAGATACCGGAACTCATAAACTCGTGCCCGGAGACTGGGTACTCATGAAGAGATTTGTAAGGAAACACTCCCTAGAGCCCAGATATGATGGTCCTTTCCAAGTTCTGTTGACCACAGCCACATCAGTCAAACTAGCTGGCAAGAACACCTGGATACACGTCTCTCATTGCAAGAAGGTTCCAGCTCCCAACGAGGACACCTCAGAAGGAAAATGATTCTATTTATCTTTTGCTTGTTGGGTTTGGGGGGGGCACAAAAGGTTGCTATCACCCAATATGAAGGGGTAGTCACGTTTTGGGATAATTCATCCAATATTCATGTAGCTACCTTCTCCTTTGATTATTGTAATATAGTCCGCTGCCCCTCAACACATTGGCAATGTAATCGATACAGCAATGTCGGTTTCAGGTCTACTTATATATGCGTAACGGATTCCTACTGGGAACAGGAATGTGGTTATTGGGGAGCAGTAGGATGGAACACAGGAACAGATTGGGGATACCGACCACAAAATGGTCTAGCAAGGAAAGACGGGATGGCAAAAGATTCTTGCCCAAATAGGCATCGCAATAGTTATTATTTTTGTTTTGCCTGTGATTATTGTCTGCTGTGTTCTCCCATGTTTTTAAAAGTTTATGACCAAAGCTGTTGACAATAGCACTCCTACCTTTTTCCTGCAGTCAGATAATAATACTCCACTCTGGGAAGATGGTCCATTTACTCCGTTACAGTCCCTCCCAGTTAAGTACAATAGTATAAACCCATAGGGACAGCATCTGACTTCCTTATGTGCAAAATCTGTGGCAAGGGGGGTCATGGACAAGCCATGACTCGTCTAACGTACAGCACAAAAGAGTTCCCAGGCACATCTGGACAGATGAGTTAGTACACATCTAGGGACAGACTCAGAAATAGACATTTCTAGGGGGGACTGTGATGGATTGGATAAAATGCCTATTTCTTCATCTGTAATGTGTACCTTGCTATGATTCCTTACTCAAAATGGCTACCACAGCTACCCCTCCCATCAAGTATGGAAGATGGCTCCCCACCTAGGAATTCCACTTCAATGCTGATGTGTTAAGAAACTGCAATAACAAGACCATAAATCATAACAACAAGACCATACAAGGACAAGACCTAACAAAGAACCAATGAGACAAATAACCTTTAGACCTGAGACAGCTCTTTTGCATACAAACCCCCTCCCCTACAGCCCCTGTATATGAACGCAGGCTGTGTAGGAATAAAGTCAGACATTATCATTCTGAACGTGTGTCAGCGTGATCTTTTCTCAGTGCACGCATTACCTACGTAGGAAACTAATCTGGACGGGGACAGATACTCTACAGACGGTTGTTCTGATCCAAATCACCGTTACTCACACAACTACCCCACCCCGGGGCAGGACAAGTAATACCAGCCTGTTACTCACATAACTACCTCACCCCACTGCAGGACAAGTAATACCAGCCCGTTACTCACAACTACCTCACCCCGGGGCAGGACAAGTAATACCAGCCTGTTATTCACAACTACCCCACCCGCGTCAGGACAAGTAATACCAGCCTGTTACTCACACAACTACCCCACCCCACAGCAGGACAAGTAATACCAGCCTGTTATTCACACAACTACCCCACCCCGGGGCAGGACAAGTAATACCAGCCCGTTACTCACACAATTACCCCCAACCCGTGACAGGACAAGTAATCCCAGCCTGTTACTCACACAACTACCCCACCCCGCGGCAGGAGAAGTAATACCAGCACGTTACTCACAACTACCCCACCCCGCGGCAGGAGAAGTAATACCAGCACGTTACTCACAACTACCCCACCCCGCGGCAGGACAAGTAATACCAGCCCGTTACTCACACAATTACCCCCAACCCGCGACAGGACAAGTAATACCAGCCCGTTACTCACAACTACCCCACCCCGCGGCAGGACAAGCAATACCTGCCCGTTACTCACACAACTACCCCACCCCGGGGCAGGTCCGCTCACACTCACCGTACAGCCAGGACAGAGCGGTGTCGGTCCGGATCCGCTCTTCAGCAGCGCCGCTCACTCGGGAAATCCGAGGCTCAGTACCCATGAAATTACCCACCGTCCCGGCATAGAGAGCGCCGCCTGCGAGAGAGAGAGCGCCGCCTGAGAGAGCGCCGCCTGAGAGAGAGAGCGCGCATCCTGAGAGAGAGAGCGCCGCCTGAGAGAGAGAGAGAGCGCCGCCTGAGAGAGCGCCGCCTGAGAGAGAGAGCGCGCATCCTGAGAGAGAGAGCACCGCCTGAGAGAGAGAGAGCGCCGCCTGCGAGAGAGAGAGCGCCGCCTGAGAGAGCGCCGCCTGAGAGAGAGAGCGCACATCCTGAGAGAGCGCCGCCTGAGAGAGAGAGAGAGCGCCGCCTGAGAGACAGAGAGCGCCGCCTGAGAGACAGAGAGCGCCACCTGAGAGACAGAGAGCGCCGCCTGAGAGAGAGAGCGCCGCCTGAGAGAGAGCGCCGCCTGAGAGAGAGCGCCACCTGAGAGACAGAGAGCGCCGCCTGAGAGAGAGAGCGCCGCCTGAGAGAGAGAGAGCGCCGCCTAAGAGACAGAGAGCGCCGCCTGAGAGAGAGAGAGCGCCGCCTGAGAGAGAGAGAGCGCCGCCTGAGAGAGAGAGAGCGCCGCCTGAGAGACAGAGAGCGCCGCCTGAGAGACAGAGAGCGCCGACTGAGAGAGAGAGAGCGCCGCCTGAGAGAGAGAGAGCGCCGCCTGAGAGAGAGAGTGCCGCCTGAGAGAGAGAGCGCCGCCTGAGAGAGAGAGAGCGCCGCCTGAGAGAGAGCGCCGCCTGAGAGACAGAGAGCGCCACCTGAGAGAGAGCTCCGCCTGAGAGCGAGCGCAGCCTGAGAGAGAGAGAGCACAGCCTGAGAGAGAGAGAGCGCAGCCTGAGAGAGAGAGTGCCGCCTGAGAGAGAGAGAGCACAGCCTGAGAGAGAGAGAGCGCCGCCTGAGAGAGAGAGAGCGCCGCCTGAGAGAGAGAGCGCCGCCTGAGAGAGAGAGCGCCGCCTGAGAGAGAGAGAGCGCCGCCTGAGAGAGAGAGCCGCCTGAGAGAGAGAGAGCGCCACCTGAGAGAGAGAGCCGCCTGAGAGAGAGAGAGCGCCGCCTGAGAGACAGCGCCGCCTGAGAGAGAGAGAGCGCCGCCTGAGAGAGAGCGCCGCCTGAGAGACAGAGACCGCCGCCTGAGAGAGAGCCGCCTGAGAGAGAGCGCAGCGTGAGAGAGAGCGCCGCCTGAGAGACAGAGAGCGCCGCCTGAGAGAGAGAGAGCACCGCCTGAGAGAGAGAGAGCGCCGCCTGAGAGAGAGAGAGCGCCGCCTGAGAGAGAGCGCCGCCTGAGAGAGAGCGCCGCCTGAGAGAGAGCGCAGCCTGAGAGAGAGAGAGCGCAGCCTGAGAGAGAGAGAGCGCAGCCTGAGAGAGAGAGAGCGCAGCCTGAGAGAGCGCCGCCTGAGAGAGAGAGAGCGCCGCCTGAGAGAGAGAGAGCGCCGCCTGAGAGACAGAGAGCGCCGCCTGAGAGAGAGAGAGCGCCGCCTGAGAGAGAGCGCCGCCTGAGAGAGAGCGCAGCCTGAGCGAGAGCGCCGCATGAGAGAGAGCGCTGCCTGAGAGAGAGAGCGCCGCCTGAGAGAGAGAGAGCGCCGCTTGAGAGAGAGAGCGCCGCTTGAGAGAGAGAGCGCCGCCTGAGAGAGAGAGAGAGCGCCGCCTGAGAGAGAGAGAGCGCCGCCTGAGAGAGAGAGAGAGCGCCGCCTGAGAGAGAGAGAGCGCCGCCTGAGAGAGAGAGAGAGCGCCGCCTGAGAGAGAGAGAGAGCGCCGCCTGAGAGAGAGCGCCGCCTGAGAGAGAGAGAGCGCCGCCTGAGAGAGAGAGAGCGCAGCCTGAGAGAGAGAGAGCGCCGCCTGAGAGAGAGAGAGAGCGCAGCCTGAGACAGAGATAGCGCCGCCTGAGAGAGAGAGCGCCGCATGAGAGAGAGAGAGCGCCACCTGAGAGAGAGAGCGCCTCATGAGAGAGAGAGAGCGCCGCCTGAGAGAGAGAGAGCGCCGCCAGAGAGAGAGAGAGCGCAGCCTGAGAGAGAGAGAGCGCAGCCTGACAGAGAGAGAGCGCAGCCTGAGAGAGAGAGCGCCGCCTGAGAGAGAGAGAGCGCCGCCTGAGAGAGAGAGAGCGCAGCCTGAGAGAGAGAGAGATCGCAGCCTGAGAGAGAGAGAGCGCCGCCTGAGAGAGAGAGAGCGCCGCCTGAGAGAGAGAGCGCCGCCTGAGAGAGAGAGAGCGCCGCCTGAGAGAGAGAGAGCACCGCCTGAGAGAGAGAGAAAGCGCCGCCTGAGAGAGAGAGAGAGCGCCGCCTGAGAGAGAGAGAACGCCGCCTGAGAGAGAGAGAGCGCCGCCTGAGAGAGAGAGAGAGCGCCGCCTGAGAGAGAGAGCGCCGCCTGAGAGAGGGAGAGAGCGTCGCCTGAGAGAGAGAGAGAGCGCCGCCTGAGAGAGAGCGCCGCCTGAGAGAGAGAGAGCGCCGCCTGAGAGAGAGAGAGTGCAGCCTGAGAGAGAGAGCGCCGCCTGAGAGAGAGCGCCGCCTGAGAGAGAGAGAGAGCGCAGCCTGAGAGAGAGAGAGCGCCGCCTGAGAGAGAGAGCGCCGCATGAGAGAGAGAGAGCGCCGCCTGAGAGAGAGAGAGCGCCGCCTGAGAGACAGAGAGCGCCGCCTGAGAGACAGAGAGCGCCGCCTGAGAGACAGAGAGCGCCGCCTGAGAGACAGAGAGCGCCACCTGAGAGACAGAGAGCGCCGCCTGAGAGAGAGAGCGCCGCCTGAGAGAGAGCGCCGCCTGAGAGAGAGCGCCACCTGAGAGACAGAGAGCGCCGCCTGAGAGAGAGAGCGCCGCCTGAGAGAGAGAGAGCGCCGCCTGAGAGAGAGAGAGCGCCGCCTGAGAGAGAGAGAGCGCCGCCTGAGAGACAGAGAGCGCCGACTGAGAGAGAGAGAGCGCCGCCTGAGAGAGAGAGAGCGCCGCCTGAGAGAGAGAGTGCCGCCTGAGAGAGAGAGCGCCGCCTGAGAGAGAGAGAGCGCCGCCTGAGAGAGAGCGCCGCCTGAGAGACAGAGAGCGCCATCTGAGAGAGAGCTCCGCCTGAGAGAGAGCGCAGCCTGAGAGAGAGAGAGCGCAGCCTGAGAGAGAGAGAGCGCAGCCTGAGAGAGAGAGCGCCGCCTGAGAGAGAGAGAGCACAGCCTGAGAGAGAGAGAGCGCCGCCTGAGAGAGAGAGAGCGCCGCCTGAGAGAGAGAGCGCCGCCTGAGAGAGAGAGCGCCGCCTGAGAGAGAGAGCGCAGCCTGAGAGAGAGAGCGCCGCCTGAGAGAGAGAGAGCACAGCCTGAGAGAGAGAGAGCGCCGCCTGAGAGAGAGAGAGCGCCGCCTGAGAGAGAGAGCGCCGCCTGAGAGAGAGCGCCGCCTGAGAGAGAGAGAGCGCCGCCTGAGAGAGAGAGCCGCCTGAGAGAGAGAGAGCGCCACCTGAGAGAGCCGCCTGAGAGAGAGAGAGCGCCGCCTGAGAGACAGCGCCGCCTGAGAGAGAGAGAGCGCCGCCTGAGAGAGAGCGCCGCCTGAGAGACAGAGACCGCCGCCTGAGAGAGAGCCGCCTGAGAGAGAGCGCAGCGTGAGAGAGAGCGCCGCCTGAGAGAGAGAGAGCGCCGCCTGAGAGAGAGAGCCGCCTGAGAGAGAGAGAGCGCCACCTGAGAGAGAGAGCCGCCTGAGAGAGAGAGAGCGCCGCCTGAGAGACAGCGCCGCCTGAGAGAGAGAGAGCGCCGCCTGAGAGAGAGCGCCGCCTGAGAGACAGAGACCGCCGCCTGAGAGAGAGCCGCCTGAGAGAGAGCGCAGCGTGAGAGAGAGCGCCGCCTGAGAGACAGAGAGCGCCGCCTGAGAGAGAGAGAGCACCGCCTGAGAGAGAGAGAGCGCCGCCTGAGAGAGAGAGAGCGCCGCCTGAGAGAGAGCGCCGCCTGAGAGAGAGCGCCGCCTGAGAGAGAGCGCAGCCTGAGAGAGAGAGAGCGCAGCCTGAGAGAGAGAGAGCGCAGCCTGAGAGAGCGCCGCCTGAGAGAGAGAGAGCGCCGCCTGAGAGAGAGAGAGCGCCGCCTGAGAGACAGAGAGCGCCGCCTGAGAGAGAGAGAGCGCCGCCTGAGAGAGAGCGCCGCCTGAGAGAGAGCGCAGCCTGAGCGAGAGCGCCGCATGAGAGAGAGCGCTGCCTGAGAGAGAGAGCGCCGCCTGAGAGAGAGAGAGCGCCGCTTGAGAGAGAGAGCGCCGCTTGAGAGAGAGAGCGCCGCCTGAGAGAGAGAGAGAGCGCCGCCTGAGAGAGAGAGAGCGCCGCCTGAGAGAGAGAGAGAGCGCCGCCTGAGAGAGAGAGAGCGCCGCCTGAGAGAGAGAGAGAGCGCCGCCTGAGAGAGAGCGCCGCCTGAGAGAGAGAGAGCGCCGCCTGAGAGAGAGAGAGCGCAGCCTGAGAGAGAGAGAGCGCCGCCTGAGAGAGAGAGAGCGCAGCCTGAGACAGAGAGAGCGCCGCCTGAGAGAGAGAGCGCCGCATGAGAGAGAGAGAGCGCCACCTGAGAGAGAGAGCGCCTCATGAGAGAGAGAGAGCGCCGCCTGAGAGAGAGAGAGCGCCGCCAGAGAGAGAGAGAGCGCAGCCTGAGAGAGAGAGAGCGCAGCCTGACAGAGAGAGAGCGCAGCCTGAGAGAGAGAGAGCGCCGCCTGAGAGAGAGAGAGCGCCGCCTGAGAGAGAGAGAGCGCAGCCTGAGAGAGAGAGAGATCGCAGCCTGAGAGAGAGAGAGCGCCGCCTGAGAGAGAGAGAGCGCCGCCTGAGAGAGAGAGCGCCGCCTGAGAGAGAGAGAGCGCCGCCTGAGAGAGAGAGAGCACCGCCTGAGAGAGAGAGAAAGCGCCGCCTGAGAGAGAGAGAGAGCGCCGCCTGAGAGAGAGAGAACGCCGCCTGAGAGAGAGAGAGCGCCGCCTGAGAGAGAGCGCCGCTTGAGAGAGAAAGCGCCGCCTGAGAGAGAGAGAGAGAGAGCACCGCCTGAGAGAGAGAGAGCGCCGCCTGAGAGAGAGAGAGAGCGCCGCCTGAGAGAGAGAGCGCCGCCTGAGAGAGAGAGAGAGCGTCGCCTGAGAGAGAGAGAGAGCGCCGCCTGAGAGAGAGCGCCGCCTGAGAGAGAGAGAGCGCCGCCTGAGAGAGAGAGAGTGCAGCCTGAGAGAGAGAGCGCCGCCTGAGAGAGAGCGCCGCCTGAGAGAGAGAGAGAGCGCAGCCTGAGACAGAGAGAGCGCCGCCTGAGAGAGAGAGCGCCGCATGAGAGAGAGAGAGCGCCGCCTGAGAGAGAGAGAGCGCCGCCTGAGAGACAGAGAGCGCCGCCTGAGAGACAGAGAGCGCCGCCTGAGAGACAGAGAGCGCCGCCTGAGAGACAGAGAGCGCCGCCTGAGAGACAGAGAGCGCCGCCTGAGAGAGAGAGAGCGCCGCCTGAGAGAGAGCGCCGCCTGAGAGAGAGCGCCACCTGAGAGAGAGCGCCACCTGAGAGACAGAGAGCGCCGCCTGAGAGAGAGAGCGCCGCCTGAGAGAGAGAGAGCGCCGCCTGAGAGAGAGAGAGCGCCGCCTGAGAGAGAGAGAGCGCCGCCTGAGAGACAGAGAGCGCCGACTGAGAGAGAGAGAGCGCCGCCTGAGAGAGAGAGAGCGCCGCCTGAGAGAGAGAGTGCCGCCTGAGAGAGAGAGCGCCGCCTGAGAGAGAGAGAGCGCCGCCTGAGAGAGAGCGCCGCCTGAGAGACAGAGAGCGCCACCTGAGAGAGAGCTCCGCCTGAGAGAGAGCGCAGCCTGAGAGAGAGAGAGCGCAGCCTGAGAGAGAGCGCCAGCCTGAGAGAGAGAGCGCCGCCTGAGAGAGAGAGAGCACAGCCTGAGAGAGAGAGAGCGCCGCCTGAGAGAGAGAGAGCGCGCCTGAGAGAGAGAGCGCCGCCTGAGAGAGAGAGCGCGCCTGAGAGAGAGAGCGCAGCCTGAGAGAGAGCGCCGCTGAGAGAGAGAGCGCAGCCTGAGAGAGAGAGCGCCGCCTGAGAGAGAGAGAGCACAGCCTGAGAGAGAGAGAGCGCCGCCTGAGAGAGAGAGAGCGCCGCCTGAGAGAGAGAGCGCCGCCTGAGAGAGAGAGCGCCGCCTGAGAGAGAGAGAGCGCCGCCTGAGAGAGAGAGAGCGCCGCCTGAGAGAGCCGCCTGAGAGAGAGAGAGCGCCGCCTGAGAGACAGCGCCGCCTGAGAGAGAGAGAGCGCCGCCTGAGAGAGAGCGCCGCCTGAGAGACAGAGACCGCCGCCTGAGAGAGAGCCGCCTGAGAGAGAGCGCAGCGTGAGAGAGAGCGCCGCCTGAGAGACAGAGAGCGCCGCCTGAGAGAGAGAGAGCACCGCCTGAGAGAGAGAGAGCGCCGCCTGAGAGAGAGAGAGCGCCGCCTGAGAGAGAGCGTCGCCTGAGAGAGAGCGCCGCCTGAGAGAGAGCGCAGCCTGAGAGAGAGAGAGCGCAGCCTGAGAGAGAGAGAGCGCAGCCTGAGAGAGCGCCGCCTGAGAGAGAGAGAGCGCCGCCTGAGAGAGAGAGAGCGCCGCCTGAGAGACAGAGAGCGCCGCCTGAGAGAGAGAGAGCGCCGCCTGAGAGAGAGCGCCGCCTGAGAGAGAGCGCAGCCTGAGCGAGAGCGCCGCATGAGAGAGAGCGCTGCCTGAGAGAGAGAGCGCCGCCTGAGAGAGAGAGAGCGCCGCTTGAGAGAGAGAGCGCCGCTTGAGAGAGAGAGCGCCGCCTGAGAGAGAGAGAGAGAGAGCGCCGCCTGAGAGAGAGAGAGCGCCGCCTGAGAGAGAGAGAGAGCGCCGCCTGAGAGAGAGAGAGCGCCGCCTGAGAGAGAGAGAGAGCGCCGCCTGAGAGAGAGAGAGAGCGCCGCCTGAGAGAGAGCGCCGCCTGAGAGAGAGAGAGAGCGCCGCTGAGAGAGAGAGAGCGCCGCCTGAGAGAGAGAGAGCGCAGCCTGAGAGAGAGAGAGCGCCGCCTGAGAGAGAGAGAGAGAGCGCAGCCTGAGACAGAGAGAGCGCCGCCTGAGAGAGAGAGCGCCGCATGAGAGAGAGAGAGCGCCACCTGAGAGAGAGAGCGCCTCATGAGAGAGAGAGAGCGCCGCCTGAGAGAGAGAGAGCGCCGCCAGAGAGAGAGAGAGCGCAGCCTGAGAGAGAGAGAGCGCAGCCTGACAGAGAGAGAGCGCAGCCTGAGAGAGAGAGAGCGCCGCCTGAGAGAGAAAGAGCGCCGCCTGAGAGAGAGAGAGCGCAGCCTGAGAGAGAGAGAGATCGCAGCCTGAGAGAAGAGAGCGCCGCCTGAGAGAGAGAGAGCGCCGCCTGAGAGAGAGAGCGCCGCCTGAGAGAGAGAGAGCGCCGCCTGAGAGAGAGAGAGCGCCGCCTGAGAGAGAGAGAAAGCGCCGCCTGAGAGAGAGAGAGAGCGCCGCCTGAGAGAGAGAGAACGCCGCCTGAGAGAGAGAGAGCGCCGCCTGAGAGAGAGCGCCGCTTGAGAGAGAAAGCGCCGCCTGAGAGAGAGAGAGAGAGAGCGCCGCCTGAGAGAGAGAGAGCGCCGCCTGAGAGAGAGAGAGAGCGCCGCCTGAGAGAGAGAGCGCCGCCTGAGAGAGAGAGAGAGCGTCGCCTGAGAGAGAGAGAGAGCGCCGCCTGAGAGAGAGCGCCGCCTGAGAGAGAGAGAGCGCCGCCTGAGAGAGAGAGAGTGCAGCCTGAGAGAGAGAGCGCCGCCTGAGAGAGAGCGCCGCCTGAAGAGAGAGAGAGAGCGCAGCCTGAGACAGAGAGAGCGCCGCCTGAGAGAGAGAGCGCCGCATGAGAGAGAGAGAGCGCCGCCTGAGAGAGAGAGAGCGCCGCCTGAGAGACAGAGAGCGCCGCCTGAGAGACAGAGAGCGCCGCCTGAGAGACAGAGAGCGCCGCCTGAGAGACAGAGAGCGCCACCTGAGAGACAGAGAGCGCCGCCTGAGAGAGAGAGCGCCGCCTGAGAGAGAGCGCCGCCTGAGAGAGAGCGCCACCTGAGAGACAGAGAGCGCCGCCTGAGAGAGAGAGCGCCGCCTGAGAGAGAGCGCCGCCTGAGAGAGAGAGAGCGCCGCCTGAGAGAGAGAGAGCGCCGCCTGAGAGACAGAGAGCGCCGACTGAGAGAGAGAGAGCGCCGCCTGAGAGAGAGAGAGCGCCGCCTGAGAGAGAGAGTGCCGCCTGAGAGAGAGAGCGCCGCCTGAGAGAGAGAGAGCGCCGCCTGAGAGAGAGCGCCGCCTGAGAGACAGAGAGCGCCACCTGAGAGAGCGCTCCGCCTGAGAGCAAGCGCAGCCTGAGAGAGAGAGAGCGCCGCCTGAGAGAGAGAGAGAGCGCCGCCTGAGAGAGAGAGCGCCGCCTGAGAGAGAGAGAGAGCGTCGCCTGAGAGAGAGAGAGAGCGCCGCCTGAGAGAGAGCGCCGCCTGAGAGAGAGAGAGCGCCGCCTGAGAGAGAGAGAGTGCAGCCTGAGAGAGAGAGCGCCGCCTGAGAGAGAGCGCCGCCTGAGAGAGAGAGAGAGCGCAGCCTGAGACAGAGAGAGCGCCGCCTGAGAGAGAGAGCGCCGCATGAGAGAGAGAGAGCGCCGCCTGAGAGAGAGAGAGCGCCGCCTGAGAGACAGAGAGCGCCGCCTGAGAGACAGAGAGCGCCGCCTGAGAGACAGAGAGCGCCGCCTGAGAGACAGAGAGCGCCACCTGAGAGACAGAGAGCGCCGCCTGAGAGAGAGAGCGCCGCCTGAGAGAGAGCGCCGCCTGAGAGAGAGCGCCACCTGAGAGACAGAGAGCGCCGTCTGAGAGAGAGAGCGCCGCCTGAGAGAGAGAGAGCGCCGCCTGAGAGAGAGAGAGCGCCGCCTGAGAGAGAGAGAGCGCCGCCTGAGAGACAGAGAGCGCCGACTGAGAGAGAGAGAGCGCCGCCTGAGAGAGAGAGAGCGCCGCCTGAGAGAGAGAGTGCCGCCTGAGAGAGAGAGCGCCGCCTGAGAGAGAGAGAGCGCCGCCTGAGAGAGAGCGCCGCCTGAGAGACAGAGAGCGCCACCTGAGAGAGAGCTCCGCCTGAGAGCGAGCGCAGCCTGAGAGAGAGAGAGCGCAGCCTGAGAGAGAGAGAGCGCAGCCTGAGAGAGAGAGCGCCGCCTGAGAGAGAGAGAGCACAGCCTGAGAGAGAGAGAGCGCCGCCTGAGAGAGAGAGAGCGCCGCCTGAGAGAGAGAGCGCCGCCTGAGAGAGAGAGCGCCGCCTGAGAAAGAGAGAGCGCCGCCTGAGAGAGAGAGAGCGTCGTCTGAGAGAGAGAGAGAGCGCCGCCTGAGAGAGAGCGCCGCCTGAGAGAGAGAGAGCGCCGCCTGAGAGAGAGAGAGTGCAGCCTGAGAGAGAGAGCGCCGCCTGAGAGAGAGCGCCGCCTGAGAGAGAGAGAGAGCGCAGCCTGAGACAGAGAGAGCGCCGCCTGAGAGAGAGTGCGCCGCATGAGAGAGAGAGAGCGCCGCCTGAGAGAGAGAGAGCGCCGCCTGAGAGACAGAGAGCGCCGCCTGAGAGACAGAGAGCGCCGCCTGAGAGACAGAGAGCGCCGCCTGAGAGACAGAGAGCGCCACCTGAGAGACAGAGAGCGCCGCCTGAGAGAGAGAGCGCCGCCTGAGAGAGAGCGCCGCCTGAGAGAGAGCGCCACCTGAGAGACAGAGAGCGCCGCCTGAGAGAGAGAGCGCCGCCTGAGAGAGAGAGAGCGCTGCCTGAGAGAGAGAGAGCGCCGCCTGAGAGAGAGAGAGCGCCGCCTGAGAGACAGAGAGCGCCGACTGAGAGAGAGAGAGCGCCGCCTGAGAGAGAGAGAGCGCCGCCTGAGAGAGAGAGTGCCGCCTGAGAGAGAGAGCGCCGCCTGAGAGAGAGAGAGCACAGCCTGAGAGAGAGAGAGCGCCGCCTGAGAGAGAGAGAGCGCCGCCTGAGAGAGAGAGCGCCGCCTGAGAGAGAGAGCGCCGCCTGAGAGAGAGAGAGCGCCGCCTGAGAGAGAGAGAGAGCGTCGCCTGAGAGAGAGAGAGAGCGCCGCCTGAGAGAGAGCGCCGCCTGAGAGAGAGAGAGTGCAGCCTGAGAGAGAGAGCGCCGCCTGAGAGAGAGCGCCGCCTGAGAGAGAGAGAGAGCGCAGCCTGAGACAGAGAGAGCGCCGCCTGAGAGAGAGAGCGCCGCATGAGAGAGAGAGAGCGCCGCCTGAGAGAGAGAGAGCGCCGCCTGAGAGACAGAGAGCGCCGCCTGAGAGACAGAGAGCGCCGCCCTGAGAGACAGAGAGCGCCGCCTGAGAGACAGAGAGCGCCACCTGAGAGACAGAGAGCGCCGCCTGAGAGAGAGAGCGCCGCCTGAGAGAGAGCGCCGCCTGAGAGAGAGCGCCACCTGAGAGACAGAGAGCGCCGCCTGAGAGAGAGAGCGCCGCCTGAGAGAGAGAGAGCGCTGCCTGAGAGAGAGAGAGCGCCGCCTGAGAGAGAGAGAGCGCCGCCTGAGAGAGACAGAGAGCGCCGACTGAGAGAGAGAGAGCGCCGCCTGAGAGAGAGAGAGCGCCGCCTGAGAGAGAGAGTGCCGCCTGAGAGAGAGAGCGCCGCCTGAGAGAGAGAGAGAGCGTCGTCTGAGAGAGAGAGAGAGCGCCGCCTGAGAGAGAGCGCCGCCTGAGAGAGAGAGAGCGCCGCCTGAGAGAGAGAGAGTGCAGCCTGAGAGAGAGAGCGCCGCCTGAGAGAGAGCGCCGCCTGAGAGAGAGAGAGAGCGCAGCCTGAGACAGAGAGAGCGCCGCCTGAGAGAGAGTGCGCCGCATGAGAGAGAGAGAGCGCCGCCTGAGAGAGAGAGAGCGCCGCCTGAGAGACAGAGAGCGCCGCCTGAGAGACAGAGAGCGCCGCCTGAGAGACAGAGAGCGCCGCCTGAGAGACAGAGAGCGCCACCTGAGAGACAGAGAGCGCCGCCTGAGAGAGAGAGCGCCGCCTGAGAGAGAGCGCCGCTGAGAGAGAGCGCCACCTGAGAGACAGAGAGCGCCGCCTGAGAGAGAGAGCGCCGCCTGAGAGAGAGAGAGCGCTGCCTGAGAGAGAGAGAGCGCCGCCTGAGAGCCGCCTGAGAGAGAGAGCGCCGCCTGAGAGAGAGAGAGAGCGCTGCCTGAGAGAGAGAGAGCGCCGCCTGAGAGAGAGAGAGCGCCGCTGGAGACAGAGAGCGCCGACTGAGAGAGAGAGAGCGCGCCCTGAGAGAGAGAGAGCGCCGCCTGAGAGAGAGAGTGCCGCCTGAGAGAGAGAGCGCCGCCTGAGAGAGAGAGAGCACAGCCTGAGAGAGAGAGAGCGCCGCCTGAGAGAGAGAGAGCGCCGCCTGAGAGAGAGAGCGCCGCCTGAGAGAGAGAGCGCCGCCTGAGAGAGAGAGAGCGCCGCCTGAGAGAGAGAGAGAGCGTCGCCTGAGAGAGAGAGAGAGCGCCGCCTGAGAGAGAGCGCCGCCTGAGAGAGAGAGAGTGCAGCCTGAGAGAGAGAGCGCCGCCTGAGAGAGAGCGCCGCCTGAGAGAGAGAGAGAGCGCAGCCTGAGACAGAGAGAGCGCCGCCTGAGAGAGAGAGCGCCGCATGAGAGAGAGAGAGCGCCGCCTGAGAGAGAGAGAGCGCCGCCTGAGAGACAGAGAGCGCCGCCTGAGAGACAGAGAGCGCCGCCCTGAGAGACAGAGAGCGCCGCCTGAGAGACAGAGAGCGCCACCTGAGAGACAGAGAGCGCCGCCTGAGAGAGAGAGCGCCGCCTGAGAGAGAGCGCCGCCTGAGAGAGAGCGCCACCTGAGAGACAGAGAGCGCCGCCTGAGAGAGAGAGCGCCGCCTGAGAGAGAGAGAGCGCTGCCTGAGAGAGAGAGAGCGCCGCCTGAGAGAGAGAGAGCGCCGCCTGAGAGAGACAGAGAGCGCCGACTGAGAGAGAGAGAGCGCCGCCTGAGAGAGAGAGAGCGCCGCCTGAGGAGAGAGAGTGCCGCCTGAGAGAGAGAGCGCCGACTGAGAGAGAGAGAGAGCGTCGCCCTGAGAGAGAGAGAGAGCGCCGCCTGAGAGAGAGCGCCGCCTGAGAGAGAGAGAGCGCCGCCTGAGTGAGAGAGAGAGTGCAGCCTGAGAGAGAGAGCGCCGCCTGAGAGAGAGCGCCGCCTGAGAGAGAGAGAGAGCGCAGCCTGAGACAGAGAGAGCGCCGCCTGAGAGAGAGAGCGCCGCATGAGAGAGAGAGCACCGCCTGAGAGAGAGACAGCGCCGCCTGAGAGACAGAGAGCGCCGCCTGAGAGACAGAGAGCGCCGCCTGAGAGACAGAGAGCGCCGCCTGAGAGACAGAGAGCCGCCACCTGAGAGACAGAGAGCGCCGCCTGAGAGAGAGAGCGCCGCCTGAGAGGAGAGCGCCGCCTGAGAGAGAGCGCCACCTGAGAGACAGAGAGCGCCGCCTGAGAGAGAGAGAGCGCCGCCTGAGAGAGAGAGAGCGCGCTGCCTGAGAGAGAGAGAGCGCCGCCTGAGAGAGAGAGAGCGCCGCCTGAGAGACAGAGAGCGCCGACTGAGAGAGAGAGAGCGCCGCGCCTGAGAGAGAGAGCGCCGCCTGAGAGAGAGAGTGCCGCCTGAGAGAGAGCGCCGCCTGAGAGAGAGAGAGCGCCGCCTGAGAGAGAGCGCCGCCTGAGAGACAGAGAGCGCCACCTGAAAGAGAGCTCGCCTGAGAGCGAGCGCAGCCTGAGAGGAGAGAGAGCGCAGCCTGAGAGAGAGAGAGCGCAGCCTGAGAGAGAGAGCGCCGCCCTGAGAGAGAGGAGAGCACAGCCTGAGAGAGAGAGAGCGCCGCCTGAGAGAGAGAGAGCGCCGCCTGAGAGAGAGAGAGCGCCGCCTGAGAGAGAGAGAGCGCCGCGCCTGAGAGAGAGAGCCGCTCTGAGAGAGAGAGAGGCGCCAACCTGAGAGAGAGAGGCCGCCTGAGAGAGAGAGAGCGCCGCCTGAGAGACAGCGCCGCCTGAGAGAGAGAGAGCGCCGCCTGAGAGACAGAGACCGCCGCCTGAGAGAGAGCCGCCTGAGAGAGAGCGCAGCGTGAGAGAGAGCGCCGCCTGAGAGACAGAGAGCGGCGCCTTGAGAGAGAGAGAGCAGCCGCCCTGAGAGAGAGAGAGCGCCGCCTGAGAGAGAGCGCCGCCTGAGAGAGCGCCGCCTGAGAGAGAGCGCAGCCTGAGAGAGAGAGAGCGCAGCCTGAGAGAGCGCCGCCTGAGAGAGAGAGAGCGCCGCCTGAGAGACAGAGAGCGCCGCCTGAGAGAGAGAGAGCGCCGCCTGAGAGAGAGCGCCGCCTGAGAGAGAGCGCAGCCTGAGCGAGAGCGCCGCCTGAGAGAGAGCGCTGCCTGAGAGAGAGAGCGCCGCCTGAGAGAGAGAGAGCGCCGCCTGAGAGAGAGAGAGCGCCGCTTGAGAGAGAGAGCGCCGCACTGAGAGAGAGAGAGAGAGAGCGGCCGCCTGAGAGAGAGAGAGCGCCGCCTGAGAGAGAGAGAGAGAGCCGCCTGAGAGAGAGAGAGAGCGCCGCCTGAGAGAGAGAGAGAGCGCCGCCTGAGAGAGAGAGAGAGCGCCGCCTGAGAGAGAGCGCCGCCTGAGAGAGAGAGAGCGCCGCCTGAGAGAGAGAGAGCGCCGCCTGAGAGAGAGAGCGCCGCCTGAGAGAGAGAGAGCGCAGCCTGAGAGAGAGAGAGCGCAGCCTGACAGAGAGAGAGCGCAGCCTGAGAGAGAGAGAGCGCCGCCTGAGAGAGAGAGAGCGCCGCCTGAGAGAGAGAGAGCGCAGCCTGAGAGAGAGAGAGAGAGCGCAGCCTGAGAGAGAGAGAGCGCCGCCTGAGAGAGAGAGAGCGCCGCCTGAGAGAGAGAGCGCCGCCTGAGAGAGAGAGAGCGCGCCTGAGAGAGAGAGAGCACCGCCTGAGAGAGAGAGAGAGCGCCGCCTGAGAGAGAGAGAGAGCGCCGCCTGAGAGAGAGAGAACGCCGCCTGAGAGAGAGAGAGCGCCGCCTGAGAGGAGAGCGCCGCTTGAGAGAGAAAGCGCCGCCTGAGAGAGAGAGAGAGAGCGCCGCCTGAGAGAGAGAGAGCGCCGCCTGAGAGAGAGAGAGAGCGCCGCCTGAGAGAGAGAGAGCGCCGCCTGAGAGAGAGAGAGAGCGTCGCCTGAGAGAGAGAGAGAGCGCCGCCTGAGAGAGAGCGCCGCCTGAGAGAGAGAGAGCGCCGCCTGAGAGAGAGAGAGCGCAGCCTGAGAGAGAGAGCGCCGCCTGAGAGAGAGCACCGCCTGAGAGAGAGAGAGAGCGCAGCCTGAGACAGAGAGAGCGCCGCCTGAGAGAGAGAGCACCGCATGAGAGAGAGAGAGCGCCGCCTGAGAGAGAGAGAGCGCCGCCTGAGAGAGAGAGAGAGCGCAAGCCTGAGACAGAGAGAGCGCCGCCTGAGAGAGAGAGCACCGCATGAGAGAGAGAGAGCGCCGCCTGAGAGAGAGAGAGCGCCGCCTGAGAGAGAGAGAGAGCGTCGCCTGAGAGAGAGAGAGAGCGCCGCCTGAGAGAGAGCGCCGCCTGAGAGAGAGAGAGCACCGCCTGAGAGAGAGAAGAGCGCAGCCTGAGAGAGAGAGCGCCGCCTGAGAGAGAGCGCCGCCTGAGAGAGAGCGCCGCCTGAGAGAGAGAGAGAGCGCAGCCTGAGACAGAGAGAGCGCCGCCTGAGAGAGAGAGCGCCGCATGAGAGAGAGAGAGCGCCGCCTGAGAGAGAGAGAGCGCCGCCCTGAGAGGACAGAGAGCGCCGCCTGAGAGACAGAGAGCGCCGCCTGAGAGACAGAGAGCGCCGCCTGAGAGACAGAGAGCGCCACCTGAGAGACAGAGAGCGCCGCCTGAGAGAGAGAGCGCCGCCTGAGAGAGAGCGCCGCCTGAGAGCGCCACCTGAGAGACAGAGAGCGCCGCCTGAGAGAGAGAGCGCCGCCTGAGAGAGAGAGAGCGCCGCCTGAGAGACAGAGAGCGCAGCCTGAGAGAGAGAGAGCGCAGCCTGAGAGAGAGAGAGCGCAGCCTGAGAGAGAGAGCGCCGCCTGAGAGAGAGAGAGCACAGCCTGAGAGAGAGAGAGCGCCGCCTGAGAGAGAGAGAGCGCCGCCTGAGAGAGAGAGCGCCGCCTGAGAAAGAGAGAGCGCCGCCTGAGAGAGAGAGCCGCCTGAGAGAGAGAGAGCGCCACCTGAGAGAGAGAGCCGCCTGAGAGAGAGAGAGCGCCGCCTGAGAGACAGCGCCGCCTGAGAGAGAGAGAGCGCCGCCTGAGAGACAGAGACCGCCGCCTGAGAGAGAGCCGCCTGAGAGAGAGCGCAGCGTGAGAGAGAGCGCCGCCTGAGAGACAGAGAGCGGCGCCTGAGAGAGAGCACCGCCTGAGAGAGAGAGAGCGCCGCCTGAGAGAGAGCGCCGCCTGAGAGAGCGCCGCCTGAGAGAGAGCGCAGCCTGAGAGAGAGAGAGCGCAGCCTGAGAGAGCGCCGCCTGAGAGAGAGAGAGCGCCGCCTGAGAGACAGAGAGCGCCGCCTGAGAGAGAGAGAGCGCCGCCTGAGAGAGAGCGCCGCCTGAGAGAGAGCGCAGCCTGAGCGAGAGCGCCGCCTGAGAGAGAGCGCTGCCTGAGAGAGAGAGCGCCGCCTGAGAGAGAGAGAGAGCGCCGCTTGAGAGAGAGAGCGCCGCCTGAGAGAGAGAGAGAGAGAGCGCCGCCTGAGAGAGAGAGAGCGCCGCCTGAGAGAGAGAGAGAGTGCCGCCTGAGAGAGAGAGAGAGCGCCGCCTGAGAGAGAGAGAGAGCGCCGCCTGAGAGAGAGAGAGAGCGCCGCCTGAGAGAGAGCGCCGCCTGAGAGAGAGAGAGCGCCGCCTGAGAGAGAGAGAGCGCCGCCTGAGAGAGAGAGCGCCGCCTGAGAGAGAGAGAGCGCAGCCTGAGAGAGAGAGAGCGCAGCCTGACAGAGAGAGAGCGCAGCCTGAGAGAGAGAGAGCGCCGCCTGAGAGAGAGAGAGCGCCGCCTGAGAGAGAGAGAGCGCAGCCTGAGAGAGAGAGAGAGCGCAGCCTGAGAGAGAGAGAGCGCCGCCTGAGAGAGAGAGAGCGCCGCCTGAGAGAGAGAGCGCCGCCTGAGAGAGAGAGAGCGCCGCCTGAGAGAGAGAGAGCACCGCCTGAGAGAGAGAGAGAGCGCCGCCTGAGAGAGAGAGAGAGCGCCGCCTGAGAGAGAGAGAACGCCGCCTGAGAGAGAGCGCCGCCTGAGAGAGAGCGCCGCTTGAGAGAGAAAGCGCCGCCTGAGAGAGAGAGAGAGAGCGCCGCCTGAGAGAGAGAGAGCGCCGCCTGAGAGAGAGAGAGAGCGCCGCCTGAGAGAGAGAGAGAGCGCCGCCTGAGAGAGAGAGAGAGCGTCGCCTGAGAGAGAGAGAGAGCGCCGCCTGAGAGAGAGCGCCGCCTGAGAGAGAGAGAGCACCGCCTGAGAGAGAGAGCGCAGCCTGAGAGAGAGAGCGCCGCCTGAGAGAGAGCGCCGCCTGAGAGAGAGAGAGAGCGCAGCCTGAGACAGAGAGAGCGCCGCCTGAGAGAGAGAGTACCGCATGAGAGAGAGAGAGCGCCGCCTGAGAGAGAGAGAGAGCGTCGCCTGAGAGAGAGAGAGAGCGCCGCCTGAGAGAGAGCGCCGCCTGAGAGAGAGAGAGCGCCGCCTGAGAGAGAGAGAGCGCAGCCTGAGAGAGAGAGCGCCGCCTGAGAGAGAGCGCCGCCTGAGAGAGAGCGCCGCCTGAGAGAGAGAGAGAGCGCAGCCTGAGACAGAGAGAGCGCCGCCTGAGAGAGAGAGCGCCGCATGAGAGAGAGAGAGCGCCGCCTGAGAGAGAGAGAGCGCCGCCTGAGAGACAGAGAGCGCCGCCTGAGAGACAGAGAGCGCCGCCTGAGAGACAGAGAGCGCCGCCTGAGAGACAGAGAGCGCCACCTGAGAGACAGAGAGCGCCGCCTGAGAGAGAGAGCGCCGCCTGAGAGAGAGCGCCGCCTGAGAGAGAGCGCCACCTGAGAGACAGAGAGCGCCGCCTGAGAGAGAGAGCGCCGCCTGAGAGAGAGAGAGCGCCGCCTGAGAGACAGAGAGCGCCGCCTGAGAGAGAGAGAGCGCCGCCTGAGAGAGAGAGAGCGCCGCCTGAGAGAGAGAGCGCCGCCTGAGAGACAGAGAGCGCCGCCTGAGAGACAGAGAGCGCCGACTGAGAGAGAGAGAGCGCCGCCTGAGAGAGAGAGCGCCGCCTGAGAGAGAGAGTGCCGCCTGAGAGAGAGAGCGCCGCCTGAGAGAGAGAGAGCGCCGCCTGAGAGAGAGCGCCGCCTGAGAGACAGAGAGCGCCACCTGAGAGAGAGCTCCGCCTGAGAGCGAGCGCAGCCTGAGAGAGAGAGAGCGCAGCCTGAGAGAGAGAGAGCGCAGCCTGAGAGAGAGAGCGCCGCCTGAGAGAGAGAGAGCACAGCCTGAGAGAGAGAGAGCGCCGCCTGAGAGAGAGAGAGCGCCGCCTGAGAGAGAGAGCGCCGCCTGAGAGAGAGAGCGCCGCCTGAGAGAGAGAGAGCGCCGCCTGAGAGAGAGAGCCGCCTGAGAGAGAGAGAGCACCACCTGAGAGAGAGAGCCGCCTGAGAGAGAGAGAGCGCCGCCTGAGAGACAGCGCCGCCTGAGAGAGAGAGAGCGCCGCCTGAGAGAGAGCGCCGCCTGAGAGACAGAGACCGCCGCCTGAGAGAGAGCCGCCTGAGAGAGAGCGCAGCGTGAGAGAGAGCGCCGCCTGAGAGACAGAGAGCGCCGCCTGAGAGAGAGAGAGCACCGCCGGAGAGAGAGAGAGCGCCGCCTGAGAGAGAGCGCCGCCTGAGAGAGAGCGCCGCCTGAGAGCGCAGCCTGAGAGAGAGAGAGCGCAGCCTGAGAGAGCGCCGCCTGAGAGAGAGAGAGCGCCGCCTGAGAGACAGAGAGCGCCGCCTGAGAGAGAGAGAGAGCGCCGCCTGAGAGAGAGCGCAGCCTGAGCGAGAGCGCCGCCTGAGAGAGAGCGCTGCCTGAGAGAGAGAGCGCCGCCTGAGAGAGAGAGAGCGCCGCCTGAGAGAGAGAGAGCGCCGCTTGAGAGAGAGAGCGCCGCCTGAGAGAGAGAGAGAGAGAGCGCCGCCTGAGAGAGAGAGAGAGCGCCGCCTGAGAGACAGAGAGCGCCGTCTGAGAGACAGAGAGCGCCGCCTGAGAGACAGAGAGCGCCGCCTGAGAGAGAGAGAGCGCAGCCTGAGAGAGAGAGAGCGCCGCCTGAGAGAGAGCGCCGCCTGAGAGAGAGAGAGCGCCGCCTGAGAGAGAGAGAGCGCCGCCTGAGAGAGAGAGAGCACCGCCTGAGAGACAGAGAGCGCCGCCTGAGAGAGAGAGCGCCGCCTGAGAGACAGAGAGCGCCGCCTGAGAGACAGAGAGCGCCGCCTGAGAGACAGAGAGCGCCGCCTAAGAGATAGAGAGCGCCGCCTGAGAGAGAGAGCGCCGCCTGAGAGGCAGAGAGCGCCGCCTGAGAGAGAGAGCGCCGCCTGAGAGAGAGCGCCGCCAGAGAGAGAGAGCGCCGCCTGAGAGAGACAGAGAGCGCCGCCTGAGAGAGACAGAGAGCGCCGCCTGAGAGAGAGAGAGAGCGCCGCCTGAGAGAGAGAGCGCCGCCTGAGAGAGAGAGAGAGCGCAGCCTGAGAGAGAGAGAGCGCAGCCTGAGAGAGAGAGAGCGCAGCCTGAGAGAGAGAGCGCCGCCTGAGAGAGAGAGAGCACCGCCTGAGAGAGAGCGCAGCCTGAGAGACAGAGAGCGCCGCCTGAGAGAGAGAGAGCGCCACCTGAGAGAGAGAGCGCCGCCTGAGAGAGAGCGCCGCCTGAGAGAGAGAGCCGCCTGAGAGAGAGCGCTGCCTGAGAGAGAGAGCTGCCTGAGAGAGCGCCGCCTGAGAGAGAGAGAGCGCCGCCTGAGAGAGAGAGAGCGCAGCCTGAGAGAGAGAGAGCGCAGCCTGAGAGAGAGAGAGCGCAGCCTGAGAGAGAGAGAGCGCCGCCTGAGAGAGAGAGAGAGCGCCGCCTGAGAGAGAGAGAGCGCCGCCTGAGAGAGAGAGCGCCGCCTGAGAGAGAGAGAGCGCCGCCTGAGAGAGAGAGAGCGCCGCCTGAGAGAGAGAGAGCGCCGCCTGAGAGAGAGAGAGAGCGCAGCCTGAGAGAGAGAGAGCGCCGCCTGAGAGAGAGAGCGCCGCCTGAGAGAGAGAGAGCGCCGCCTGAGAGAGAGCGCCGCCTGAGAGACAGAGAGCGCCACCTGAGAGAGAGCTCCGCCTGAGAGCGAGCGCAGCCTGAGAGAGAGAGAGCGCAGCCTGAGAGAGAGAGAGCGCAGCCTGAGAGAGAGAGCGCCGCCTGAGAGAGAGAGAGCACAGCCTGAGAGAGAGAGAGCGCCGCCTGAGAGAGAGAGAGCGCCGCCTGAGAGAGAGAGCGCCGCCTGAGAGAGAGAGCGCCGCCTGAGAGAGAGAGAGCGCCGCCTGAGAGAGAGAGCCGCCTGAGAGAGAGCACCACCTGAGAGAGAGAGCCGCCTGAGAGAGAGAGAGCGCCGCCTGAGAGACAGCGCCGCCTGAGAGAGAGAGAGCGCCGCCTGAGAGAGAGCGCCGCCTGAGAGACAGAGACCGCCGCCTGAGAGAGAGCCGCCTGAGAGAGAGCGCAGCGTGAGAGAGAGCGCCGCCTGAGAGACAGAGAGCGCCGCCTGAGAGAGAGAGAGCACCGCCGGAGAGAGAGAGAGCGCCGCCTGAGAGAGAGCGCCGCCTGAGAGAGAGCGCCGCCTGAGAGCGCAGCCTGAGAGAGAGAGAGCGCAGCCTGAGAGAGCGCCGCCTGAGAGAGAGAGAGCGCCGCCTGAGAGACAGAGAGCGCCGCCTGAGAGACAGAGAGCGCCGCCTGAGAGAGAGAGAGAGCGCCGCCTGAGAGAGAGCGCAGCCTGAGCGAGAGCGCCGCCTGAGAGAGAGCGCTGCCTGAGAGAGAGAGCGCCGCCTGAGAGAGAGAGAGCGCCGCCTGAGAGAGAGAGAGCGCCGCTTGAGAGAGAGAGCGCCGCCTGAGAGAGAGAGAGAGAGAGCGCCGCCTGAGAGAGAGAGAGAGCGCCGCCTGAGAGACAGAGAGCGCCGTCTGAGAGACAGAGAGCGCCGCCTGAGAGACAGAGAGCGCCGCCTGAGAGAGAGAGAGCGCAGCCTGAGAGAGAGAGAGCGCCGCCTGAGAGAGAGCGCCGCCTGAGAGAGAGAGAGCGCCGCCTGAGAGAGAGAGAGCGCCGCCTGAGAGAGAGAGAGCACCGCCTGAGAGACAGAGAGCGCCGCCTGAGAGAGAGAGCGCCGCCTGAGAGACAGAGAGCGCCGCCTGAGAGACAGAGAGCGCCGCCTGAGAGACAGAGAGCGCCGCCTAAGAGATAGAGAGCGCCGCCTGAGAGAGAGAGCGCCGCCTGAGAGGCAGAGAGCGCCGCCTGAGAGAGAGAGCGCCGCCTGAGAGAGAGCGCCGCCAGAGAGAGAGAGCGCCGCCTGAGAGAGACAGAGAGCGCCGCCTGAGAGAGACAGAGAGCGCCGCCTGAGAGAGAGAGAGAGCGCCGCCTGAGAGAGAGAGCGCCGCCTGAGAGAGAGAGAGAGCGCAGCCTGAGAGAGAGAGAGCGCAGCCTGAGAGAGAGAGAGCGCAGCCTGAGAGAGAGAGCGCCGCCTGAGAGAGAGAGAGAGCACCGCCTGAGAGAGAGCGCAGCCTGAGAGACAGAGAGCGCCGCCTGAGAGAGAGAGAGCGCCACCTGAGAGAGAGAGCGCCGCCTGAGAGAGAGCGCCGCCTGAGAGAGAGAGCCGCCTGAGAGAGAGCGCTGCCTGAGAGAGAGAGCTGCCTGAGAGAGCGCCGCCTGAGAGAGAGAGAGCGCCGCCTGAGAGAGAGAGAGCGCAGCCTGAGAGAGAGAGAGCGCAGCCTGAGAGAGAGAGAGCGCAGCCTGAGAGAGAGAGAGCGCCGCCTGAGAGAGAGAGAGAGCGCCGCCTGAGAGAGAGAGAGCGCCGCCTGAGAGAGAGAGCGCCGCCTGAGAGAGAGAGAGCGCCGCCTGAGAGAGAGAGAGCGCCGCCTGAGAGAGAGAGAGCGCCGCCTGAGAGAGAGAGAGAGCGCAGCCTGAGAGAGAGAGAGCGCCGCCTGAGAGAGAGAGAGCACCGCCTGAGAGAGAGAGAGCGCCGCCTGAGAGAGAGAGAGAGAGCGCCGCCTGAGAGAGAGCGCCGCTTGAGAGAGAAAGCGCCGCCTGAGAGAGAGAGAGAGCGCCGCCTGAGAGAGAGAGAGCGCCGCCTGAGAGAGAGAGAGAGCGCCGCCTGAGAGAGAGAGAGCGCCGCCTGAGAGAGAGAGAGAGCGTCGCCTGAGAGAGAGAGAGAGCGCCGCCTGAGAGAGAGAGAGCGCCGCCTGAGAGAGAGAGAGATAGCGCCGCCTGAGAGAGAGAGAGAGAGCGCCGCCTGAGAGAGAGAGAACGCCGCCTGAGAGAGAGAGAGCGCCGCCTGAGAGAGAGCGCCGCTTGAGAGAGAAAGCGCCGCCTGAGAGAGAGAGAGAGAGAGCGCCGCCTGAGAGAGAGAGAGCGCCGCCTGAGAGAGAGAGAGCGCCGCCTGAGAGAGAGAGCGCGCCGCCTGAGAGAGAGAGAGAGCGTCGCCTGAGAGAGAGAGAGAGCGCCGCCTGAGAGAGAGCGCCGCCTGAGAGAGAGAGAGCGCCGCCTGAGAGAGAGAGAGCGCAGCCTGAGAGAGAGAGCGCCGCCTGAGAGAGAGCGCCGCCTGAGAGAGAGAGAGAGCGCAGCCTGAGACAGAGAGAGCGCCGCCTGAGAGAGAGAGCGCCGCATGAGAGAGAGAGAGCGCCGCCTGAGAGAGAGAGAGCGCCGCCTGAGAGAGAGAGAGCGCCGCCTGAGAGAGAGAGAGCGCAGCCTGAGAGAGAGAGAGCGCCGCCTGAGAGAGAGAGAGCGCCGCCTGAGAGAGAGAGCGCAGCCTGAGAGAGAGAGAGAGCGCAGCCTGAGAGAGAGAGAGCGCCGCCTGAGAGAGAGAGAGCGCCGCCTGAGAGAGAGAGCGCCGCCTGAGAGAGAGAGAGCGCCGCCTGAGAGAGAGAGAGCGCCGCCTGAGAGAGAGAGAGAGCGCCGCCTGAGAGAGAGAGAGAGCGCCGCCTGAGAGAGAGAGAGAGCGCCGCCTGAGAGAGAGAGAACGCCGCCTGAGAGAGAGAGAGCGCCGCCTGAAAGAGAGAGAGCGCCGCTTGAGAGAGAGAGTGCCGCCTGAGAGAGAGAGAGCGCCGCCTGAGAGAGAGAGAGAGTGCCGCCTGAGAGAGAGAGAGCGCCGCCTGAGAGAGAGAGAGCGCCGCCTGAGAGAGAGAGAGAGCGCCGCCTGAGAGAGAGCGCCGCCTGAGAGAGAGAGAGTGCCGCCTGAGAGAGAGAGAGCGCAGCCTGAGAGAGAGAGAGCGCCGCCTGAGAGAGAGCGCCGCCTGAGAGAGAGAGAGAGCGCAGCCTGAGACAGAGAGAGCGCCGCCTGAGAGAGAGAGTGCCGCATGAGAGAGAGAGAGCGCCGCCTGAGAGAGAGAGAGCGCCGCCTGAGAGAGAGAGAGCGCAGCCTGAGAGAGAGCGCAGCCTGAGAGAGAGAGAGCGCAGCCTGAGAGAGAGAGAGCGCCGCCTGATAGAGAGAGAGCGCCGCCTGAGAGAGAGAGAGCGCAGCCTGAGAGAGAGAGAGAGCGCAGCCTGAGAGAGAGAGAGCGCCGCCTGAGAGAGAGAGAGCGCCGCCTGAGAGACAGAGAGCGCCATCTGAGAGAGAGCGCCGCCTGAGAGACAGAGAGCGCCGCCTGAGAGAGCGCGCCGCCTGAGAGAGAGAGAGCGCAGCCTGAGAGAGAGAGAGCGCCACCTGAGAGAGAGCGCCGCCTGAGAGAGAGAGAGCGCCGCCTGAGAGAGAGCGCCGCCTGAGAGACAGAGAGCGCCGCCTGAGAGACAGAGAGCGCCGCCTGAGAGACAGAGAGCGCCGCCTGAGAGACAGAGAGCGCCGCCTGAGAGACAGAGAGCGCCGCCTAAGAGACAGAGAGCGCCGCCTGAGAGAGAGAGCGCCGCCTGAGAGGCAGAGAGCGCCGCCTGAGAGAGAGAGCGCCGCCTGAGAGAGAGCGCCGCCAGAGAGAGAGAGAGCGCCGCCTGAGAGAGACAGAAAGCGCCGCCTGAGAGAGACAGAGAGCGCCGCCTGAGAGAGAGAGCGCCGCCTGAGAGAGAGAGAGAGCGCAGCCTGAGAGAGAGAGAGCGCAGCCTGAGAGAGAGAGAGCGCAGCCTGAGAGAGAGAGCGCCGCCTGAGAGAGAGAGAGCACCGCCTGAGAGAGAGCGCAGCCTGAGAGACAGAGAGAGCGCCGCCTGAGAGAGAGCACCGCCTGAGAGAGAGCACCGCCTGAGAGAGAGAGAGCGCCGCCTGAGAGAGAGAGAGCGCAGCCTGAGAGAGAGAGAGCGCAGCCTGAGAGAGAGAGAGCGCCGCCTGAGAGAGAGCGCCGCCTGAGAGAGAGAGAGAGAGCGAAGCCTGAGACAGAGAGAGCGCCGCCTGAGAGAGAGAGCGCCGCATGAGAGAGAGAGAGAGCGCCGCCTGAGAGAGAGAGAGTGCCGCCTGAGAGAGAGCGCAGCCTGAGAGAGAGCGCAGCCTGAGAGAGAGAGAGCGCAGCCTGAGAGAGAGCGCCGCCTGAGAGAGAGAGAGCGCCGCCTGAGAGAGAGAGAGCGCAGCCTGAGAAAGAGAGAGAGCGCAGCCTGAGAGAGAGAGAGCGCCGCCTGAGAGAGAGAGAGAGCGCCGCCTGAGAGAGAGAGAGAGCGCCATCTGAGAGAGAGCGCCGCCTGAGAGAGAGAGCGCCGCCTGAGAGAGAGAGAGCGCCGCCTGAGAGAGAGAGAGCGCCGCCTGAGAGAGAGAGAGAGCGCCGCCTGAGAGAGAGAGAGAGCGCCGCCTGAGAGAGAGAGAGAGCGCCGCCTGAGAGAGAGAGAACGCCGCCTGAGAGAGAGAGAGCGCCGCCTGAGAGAGAGAGAGCGCCGCTTGAGAGAGAGAGTGCCGCCTGAGAGAGAGAGAGCGCCGCCTGAGAGAGAGAGAGAGTGCCGCCTGAGAGAGAGAGAGCGCCGCCTGAGAGAGAGAGAGCGCCGCCTGAGAGAGAGAGAGCGCCGCCTGAGAGAGAGAGAGAGCGCCGCCTGAGAGAGAGCGCCGCCTGAGAGAGAGAGAGTGCCGCCTGAGAAAGGAGAGCGCAGCCTGAGAGAGAGAGAGCGCAGCCTGAGAGAGAGCGCCGCCTGAGAGAGAGAGAGAGCGCAGCCTGAGACAGAGAGAGCGCCGCCTGAGAGAGAGAGTGCCGCATGAGAGAGAGAGAGCGCCGCCTGAGAGAGAGAGAGCGCCGCCTGAGAGAGAGAGAGCGCAGCCTGAGAGAGAGCGCAGCCTGAGAGAGAGAGAGCGCAGCCTGAGAGAGAGAGAGCGCCGCCTGATAGAGAGAGAGCGCCGCCTGAGAGAGAGAGAGCGCAGCCTGAGAGAGAGAGAGCGCCACCTGAGAGAGAGCGCCGCCTGAGAGAGAGAGAGCGCCGCCTGAGAGAGAGCGCCGCCTGAGAGACAGAGAGCGCCGCCTGAGAGACAGAGAGCGCCGCCTGAGAGACAGAGAGCGCCGCCTGAGAGACAGAGAGCGCCGCCTGAGAGACAGAGAGCGCCGCCTAAGAGACAGAGAGCGCCGCCTGAGAGAGAGAGCGCCGCCTGAGAGGCAGAGAGCGCCGCCTGAGAGAGAGAGCGCCGCCTGAGAGAGAGCGCCGCCAGAGAGAGAGAGAGCGCCGCCTGAGAGAGACAGAAAGCGCCGCCTGAGAGAGACAGAGAGCGCCGCCTGAGAGAGAGAGCGCCGCCTGAGAGAGAGAGAGAGCGCAGCCTGAGAGAGAGAGAGCGCAGCCTGAGAGAGAGAGAGCGCAGCCTGAGAGAGAGAGCGCCGCCTGAGAGAGAGAGAGCACCGCCTGAGAGAGAGCGCAGCCTGAGAGACAGAGAGAGCGCCGCCTGAGAGAGAGCACCGCCTGAGAGAGAGCACCGCCTGAGAGAGAGAGAGCGCCGCCTGAGAGAGAGAGAGCGCAGCCTGAGAGAGAGAGAGCGCAGCCTGAGAGAGAGAGAGCGCCGCCTGAGAGAGAGCGCCGCCTGAGAGAGAGAGAGAGAGCGAAGCCTGAGACAGAGAGAGCGCCGCCTGAGAGAGAGAGCGCCGCATGAGAGAGAGAGAGAGCGCCGCCTGAGAGAGAGAGAGTGCCGCCTGAGAGAGAGCGCAGCCTGAGAGAGAGCGCAGCCTGAGAGAGAGAGAGCGCAGCCTGAGAGAGAGCGCCGCCTGAGAGAGAGAGAGCGCCGCCTGAGAGAGAGAGAGCGCAGCCTGAGAAAGAGAGAGAGCGCAGCCTGAGAGAGAGAGAGCGCCGCCTGAGAGAGAGAGAGAGCGCCGCCTGAGAGAGAGAGAGAGCGCCATCTGAGAGAGAGCGCCGCCTGAGAGACAGAGAGCGCCGCCTGAGAGACAGAGAGCGCCGCCTGAGAGAGCGCGCCGCCTGAGAGAGAGAGAGCGCAGCCTGAGAGAGAGAGAGCGCCGCCTGAGAGAGAGCGCCGCCTGAGAGAGAGAGAGCGCCGCCTGAGAGAGAGAGAGCACCGCCTGAGAGACAGAGAGCGCCGCCTGAGAGAGAGAGCGCCGCCTGAGAGACAGAGAGCGCCGCCTGAGAGACAGAGAGCGCCGCCTGAGAGACAGAGAGCACCGCCTAAGAGATAGAGAGCGCCGCCTGAGAGAGAGAGCGCCGCCTGAGAGGCAGAGAGCGCCGCCTGAGAGAGAGAGCGCCGCCTGAGAGAGAGCGCCGCCAGAGAGAGAGAGAGAGCACCACCTGAGAGAGAGCGCCGCCTGAGAGAGAGAGAGCGCCGCCTGAGAGAGAGAGCGCAGCCTGAGAGAGAGAGAGCGCAGCCTGAGAGAGAGAGCGCCGCCTGAGAGAGAGAGAGAGCACCACCTGAGAGAGAGCGCCGCCTGAGAGAGAGAGAGCGCCGCCTGAGAGAGAGAGCGCCGCCTGAGAGAGAGCGCCGCCTGAGAGAGAGAGCCGCCTGAGAGAGAGCGCTGCCTGAGAGAGAGCGCTGCCTGAGAGAGCGCCGCCTGAGAGAGAGAGAGCGCCGCCTGAGAGAGAGAGAGCGCAGCCTGAGAGAGAGAGAGCGCAGCCTGAGAGAGAGAGAGCGCAGCCTGAGAGAGAGAGAGCGCCGCCTGAGAGAGAGAGCGCCGCCTGAGAGAGAGAGAGCGCCGCCTGAGAGACAGCGCCGCCTGAGAGAGAGAGAGAGCGCCGCCTGAGAGAGAACGCCGCCTGAGAGAGAGAGAGCGCCGCATGAGAGAGAGAGAGCGCCGCCTGAGAGAGAGAGAGCGCCGCCTGAGAGAGAGAGAGCGCAGCCTGAGAGAGAGCGCAGCCTGAGAGAGAGAGCGCCGCCTGAGAGAGAGAGCCGCCTGAGAGAGAGAGAGCGCCACCTGAGAGAGAGAGCCGCCTGAGAGAGAGAGAGCGCCGCCTGAGAGACAGCGCCGCCTGAGAGAGAGAGAGCGCCGCCTGAGAGAGAGCGCCGCCTGAGAGACAGAGACCGCCGCCTGAGAGAGAGCCGCCTGAGAGAGAGCGCAGCGTGAGAGAGAGCGCCGCCTGAGAGACAGAGAGCGCCGCCTGAGAGAGAGAGAGCACCGCCTGAGAGAGAGAGAGCGCCGCCTGAGAGAGAGCGCCGCCTGAGAGAGAGCGCCGCCTGAGAGAGAGCGCAGCCTGAGAGAGAGCGCAGCCTGAGAGAGAGAGAGCGCAGCCTGAGAGAGCGCCGCCTGAGAGAGAGAGAGCGCCGCCTGAGAGACAGAGAGCGCCGCCTGAGAGAGAGAGAGCGCCGCCTGAGAGAGAGCGCCGCCTGAGAGAGAGCGCAGCCTGAGCGAGAGCGCCGCATGAGAGAGAGCGCTGCCTGAGAGAGAGAGCGCCGCCTGAGAGAGAGAGAGCGCCGCCTGAGAGAGAGAGAGCGCCGCTTGAGAGAGAGAGCGCCGCCTGAGAGAGAGAGAGAGAGAGAGAGCGCCGCCTGAGAGAGAGAGAGCGCCGCCTGAGAGAGAGAGAGAGCGCCGCCTGAGAGAGAGAGAGCGCCGCTGAGAGAGAGAGAGAGCGCCGCCTGAGAGAGAGAGAGAGCGCCGCCTGAGAGAGAGCGCCGCCTGAGAGAGAGAGAGCGCCGCCTGAGAGAGAGAGAGCGCAGCCTGAGAGAGAGAGAGCGCCGCCTGAGAGAGAGCGCCGCCTGAGAGAGAGAGAGAGCGCAGCCTGAGACAGAGAGAGCGCCGCCTGAGAGAGAGAGCGCCGCATGAGAGAGAGAGAGCGCCGCCTGAGAGAGAGAGCGCCGCCTGAGAGAGAGAGAGCGCCGCCTGAGAGAGAGAGAGCGCCGCCTGAGAGAGAGCGCCGCCTGAGAGAGAGAGAGCGCAGCCTGAGAGAGAGAGAGCGCAGCCTGAGAGAGAGAGAGCGCAGCCTGAGAGAGAGAGAGCGCAGCCTGAGAGAGAGAGAGCGCAGCCTGAGAGAGAGAGAGCGCCGCCTGAGAGAGAGAGCGCCGCCTGAGAGAGAGAGAGCGCCGCCTGAGAGAGAGAGAGCACCGCCTGAGAGAGAGAGAGAGAGAGCACCGCCTGAGAGAGAGAGAGAGCGCCGCCTGAGAGAGAGAGAGAGCGCCGCCTGAGAGAGAGAGAACGCCGCCTGAGAGAGAGAGAGCGCCGCCTGAGAGAGAGCGCCGCTTGAGAGAGAAAGCGCCGCCTGAGAGAGAGAGAGAGCGCCGCCTGAGAGAGAGAGCGCCGCCTGAGAGAGAGAGAGAGCGCCGCCTGAGAGAGAGAGAGCGCCGCCTGAGAGAGAGAGAGAGCGTCGCCTGAGAGAGAGAGCGCCGCCTGAGAGAGAGCGCCGCCTGAGAGAGAGAGAGCGCCGCCTGAGAGAGAGAGCGCAGCCTGAGAGAGAGAGCGCCGCCTGAGAGAGAGCGCCGCATGAGAGAGAGAGAGCGCAGCCTGAGACAGAGAGAGCGCCGCCTGAGAGAGCGCCGCATGAGAGAGAGAGAGCGCCGCCTGAGAGAGAGAGAGCGCCGCCTGAGAGAGAGAGAGCGCAGCCTGAGAGAGAGAGAGCGCCGCCTGAGAGAGAGAGCGCCGCATGAGAGAGAGAGAGCGCCGCCTGAGAGAGAGAGAGCGCCGCCTGAGAGAGAGCGCCGCCTGAGAGAGAGAGAGCGCCGCCTGAGAGAGAGAGCGCAGCCTGAGAGAGAGAGCGCCGCCTGAGAGAGAGCGCCGCCTGAGAGAGAGAGAGAGCGCAGCCTGAGACAGAGAGAGCGCCGCCTGAGAGAGAGAGCGCCGCATGAGAGAGAGAGAGTGCCGCCTGAGAGAGAGAGAGCGCCGCCTGAGAGAGAGAGAGCGCAGCCTGAGAGAGAGAGAGCGCCGCCTGAGAGAGAGAGCGCCGCATGAGAGAGAGAGAGCGCCGCCTGAGAGAGAGAGAGCGCCGCCTGAGAGAGAGAGAGCGCAGCCTGAGAGAGAGAGAGCGCAGCCTGAGAGAGAGAGAGCGCAGCCTGAGAGAGAGAGAGCGCCGCCTGATAGAGAGAGAGCGCCGCCTGAGAGAGAGAGAGCGCAGCCTGAGAGAGAGAGAGAGCGCAGCCTGAGAGAGAGAGAGGGCCGCCTGAGAGAGATAGAGAGCGCCGCCTGAGAGACAGAGAGCGCCATCTGAGAGAGAGCGCCGCCTGAGAGACAGAGAGCGCCGCCTGAGAGAGCGCGCCGCCTGAGAGAGAGAGAGCGCAGCCTGAGAGAGAGAGAGCGCCGCCTGAGAGAGAGCGCCGCCTGAGAGAGAGAGAGCGCCGCCTGAGAGACAGAGAGCGCCGCCTGAGAGACAGAGAGCGCCGCCTGAGAGACAGAGAGCGCCGCCTGAGAGACAGAGAGCGCCGCCTGAGAGACAGAGAGCGCCGCCTGAGAGACAGAGAGCGCCGCCTGAGAGACAGAGAGCGCCGCCTGAGAGAGAGAGCGCCGCCTGAGAGGCAGAGAGCGCCGCCTGAGAGAGAGAGCGCCGCCTGAGAGAGAGCGCCGCCAGAGAGAGAGAGAGCGCCGCCTGAGAGAGACAGAAAGCGCCGCCTGAGAGAGACAGAGAGCGCCGCCTGAGAGAGACAGAGAGCGCCGCCTGAGAGAGAGAGCGCCGCCTGAGAGAGAGAGAGAGCGCAGCCTGAGAGAGAGAGAGCGCAGCCTGAGAGAGAGAGAGCGCAGCCTGAGAGAGAGAGCGCAGCCTGAGAGAGAGAGCGCCGCCTGAGAGAGAGAGAGCACCGCCTGAGAGAGAGAGAGCACCGCCTGAGAGAGAGAGAGCACCGCCTGAGAGAGAGCGTAGCCTGAGAGACAGAGAGAGCGCCGCCTGAGAGAGAGCGCCGCCTGAGAGAGAGAGAGCGCCGCCTGAGAGAGAGAGAGCGCCGCCTGAGAGAGAGAGAGCGCAGTCTGAGAGAGAGAGAGCGCCGCCTGAGAGAGAGCGCCACCTGAGAGAGAGAGAGAGCGCAGCCTGAGACAGAGAGAGCGCCGCCTGAGAGAGAGAGCGCCGCATGAGAGAGAGAGAGCGCCGCCTGAGAGAGAGAGAGCGCCGCCTGAGAGAGAGAGAGCGCAGCCTGAGAGAGAGCGCAGCCTGAGAGAGAGAGAGCGCAGCCTGAGAGAGAGAGAGCGCCGCCTGAGAGAGAGAGAGCGCCACCTGAGAGAGAGAGAGCGCAGCCTGAGAGAGAGAGAGAGCGCAGCCTGAGAGAGAGAGCGCCGCCTGAGAGAGAGAGAGAGCGCCGCCTGAGAGACAGAGAGCGCCATCTGAGAGAGAGCGCCGCCTGAGAGACAGAGAGCGCCGCCTGAGAGACAGAGAGCGCCGCCTGAGAGAGCGCGCCGCCTGAGAGAGAGCGCAGCCTGAGAGAGAGAGAGCGCCGCCTGAGAGAGAGCGCCGCCTGAGAGAGAGAGAGCGCCGCCTGAGAGAGAGAGAGAGCGCCACCTGAGAGAGAGAGAGCGCCGCCTGAGAGACAGAGAGCGCCGCCTGAGAGAGAGAGCGCCGCCTGAGAGACAGAGAGCGCCGCCTGAGAGACAGAGAGCGCCGCCTGAGAGACAGAGAGCGCCGCCTGAGAGACAGAGAGCGCCGCCTGAGAGACAGAGAGCGCCGCCTGAGAGACAGAGAGCGCCGCCTGAGAGGCAGAGAGCGCCGCCTGAGAGAGAGAGCGCCGCCTGAGAGAGAGAGCGCCGCCTGAGAGAGAGCGCCGCCAGAGAGAGAGAGAGCGCCGCCTGAGAGAGACAGAGAGCGCCGCCTGAGAGAGACAGAGAGCGCCGCCTGAGAGAGAGAGCGCCGCCTGAGAGAGAGAGAGAGCGCAGCCTGAGAGAGAGAGAGCGCAGCCTGAGAGAGAGAGAGTGCAGCCTGAGAGAGAGAGCGCCGCCTGAGAGAGAGAGCGCCGCCTGAGAGAGAGAGAGAGAGCACCGCCTGAGAGAGAGCGCAGCCTGAGAGACAGAGAGCGCCGCCTGAGAGAGAGAGAGCGCCGCCTGAGAGAGAGAGCGCCGCCTGAGAGAGAGCGCCGCCTGAGAGAGAGCGCCGCCTGAGAGAGAGAGCCGCCTGAGAGAGAGCGCTGCCTGAGAGAGCGCCGCCTGAGAGAGAGCGCCGCCTGAGAGAGAGAGAGCGCCGCCTGAGAGAGAGAGAGCGCAGCCTGAGAGAGAGAGAGCGCAGCCTGAGAGAGAGAGAGCGCAGCCTGAGAGAGAGAGAGCGCCGCCTGAGAGAGAGAGTGCCGCCTGAGAGAGAGAGAGCGCCGCCTGAGAGACAGCGCCGCCTGAGAGAGAGAGAGAGCGCCGCCTGAGAGAGAGAGAACGCCGCCTGAGAGAGAGAGACCGCCGCATGAGAGAGAGAGAGCGCCGCCTGAGAGAGAGAGAGCGCCGCCTGAGAGAGAGAGCGCAGCCTGAGAGAGAGAGAGCGCAGCCTGAGAGAGAGAGAGCGCAGCCTGAGAGAGAGAGCGCCGCCTGAGAGAGAGCGCCGCCTGAGAGAGAGAGAGCGCAGCCTGAGAGAGAGAGAGAGCGCAGCCTGAGAGAGAGAGCGCCGCCTGAGAGAGAGAGAGCGCCGCCTGAGAGAGAGCGCCGCCTGAGAGAGAGATAGCGCCGCCTGAGAGAGAGAGAGAGCGCCGCCTGAGAGAGAGAGAACGCCGCCTGAGAGAGAGAGAGCGCCGCCTGAGAGAGAGAGAGCGCAGCCTGAGAGAGAGAGAGCGCCGCCTGAGAGAGAGAGAGCGCCGCCTGAGAGAGAGAGCGCAGCCTGAGAGAGAGAGAGCGCAGCCTGAGAGAGAGAGAGCGCAGCCTGAGAGAGAGAGAGCGCAGCCTGAGAGAGAGAAAGCGCCGCCTGAGAGAGAGAGAGCGCCGCTTGAGAGAGAGAGCGCCGCCTGAGAGAGAGAGAGAGCGCCGCCTGAGAGAGAGCGCCGCCTGAGAGAGAGAGAGCGCCGCCTGAGAGAGACAGAGAGCGCCGCCTGAGAGAGAGCGCCGCCTGAGAGAGAGAGCGCCGCCTGAGAGAGAGAGAGAGCGCCGCCTGAGAGAGAGCGCCGCCTGAGAGAGAGAGAGCGCCGCCTGAGAGAGAGAGAGCGCCGCCTGAGAGAGAGCGCAGCCTGAGAGAGAGAGAGCGCCGCCTGAGAGAGAGAGCGCCGCCTGAGAGAGAGAGAGCGCTGCCTGAGAGAGAGAGAGCGCCGCCTGAGAGAGAGAGAGCGCAGCCTGAGAGAGAGAGAGCGCAGCCTGAGAGAGAGAGAGCGCCGCCTGAGAGAGAGAGAGCGCCGCTTGAGAGAGAGAGCGCCGCCTGAGAGAGAGAGAGAGCGCCGCCTGAGAGAGAGAGAGCGCCGCCTGAGAGAGAGAGAGCGCCGCCTGAGAGAGAGAGAGCGCAGCCTGAGAGAGAGAGAGAGGGCCGCCTGAGAGAGAGAGAGAGCGCCGCCTGAGAGAGAGCGCCGCCTGAGAGAGAGCGCCGCCTGAGAGAGAGAGAGCGCAGCCTGAGAGAGAGAGAGCGCCGCCTGAGAGAGAGCGCCGCCTGAGAGAGAGAGAGAGCGCAGCCTGAGACAGAGAGAGCGCCGCCTGAGAGAGAGAGCGCCGCATGAGAGAGAGAGAGCGCCGCCTGAGAGAGAGAGAGCGCCGCCTGAGAGAGAGAGAGCGCAGCCTGAGAGAGAGAGAGCGCAGCCTGAGAGAGAGAGAGCGCAGCCTGAGAGAGAGAGAGCGCAGCCTGAGAGAGAGAGAGCGCCGCCTGAGAGAGAGAGAGCGCCGCCTGAGAGAGAGAGAGCGCAGCCTGAGAGAGAGAGAGAGCGCAGCCTGAGAGAGAGAGAGCGCCGCCTGAGAGAGAGAGAGAGCGCCGCCTGAGAGACAGAGAGCGCCATCTGAGAGAGAGCGCCGCCTGAGAGACAGAGAGCGCCGCCTGAGAGAGTGCACCGCCTGAGAGAGAGAGAGCGCAGCTTGAGAGAGAGAGAGCGCCGCCTGAGAGAGAGCGCCGCCTGATAGAGAGAGAGCGCCGCCTGAGAGAGAGAGAGCGCCGCCTGAGAGAGAGAGAGCGCCGCCTGAGAGAGAGAGAGCGCCGCCTGAGAGACAGAGAGCGCCGCCTGAGAGACAGAGAGCGCCGCCTGAGAGACAGAGAGCGCCGCCAGAGAGACAGAGAGCGCCGCCTAAGAGACAGAGAGCGCCGCCTGAGAGAGAGAGCGACGCCTGAGAGGCAGAGAGCGCCGCCTGAGAGAGAGAGCGCCGCCTGAGAGAGAGCGCCGCCAGAGAGAGAGAGAGCGCCGCCTGAGAGAAACAGAGAGCGCCACCTGAGAGAGACAGAGAGCGCCGCCTGAGAGAGCGCCGCCTGAGAGAGAGAGCGCCGCCTGAGAGAGAGAGAGAACGCCGCCTGAGAGAGACAGAGAGCGCTGCCTGAGAGAGCGCCGCCTGAGAGAGAGAGCGCCGCCTGAGAGAGAGAGAGAGAGCGCAGCCTGAGAGAGAGAGAGCACAGCCTGAGAGAGAGAGAGCGCAGCCTGAGAGAGAGAGCGCCGCCTGAGAGAGAGAGAGCACCGCCTGAGAGAGAGCGCAGCCTGAGAGACAGAGAGCGCCGCCTGAGAGAGAGAGAGCGCCGCCTGAGAGAGAGAGCGCCGCCTGAGAGAGAGCGCCGCCTGAGAGAGAGAGCCGCCTGAGAGAGAGCGCCGCCTGAGAGAGAGCGCCGCCTGAGAGAGCGCCGCCTGAGAGAGAGCGCCGCCTGAGAGAGAGCGCCGCCTGAGAGAGAGCGCCCGCTGTTACTGCGTGTGAGAGGGAGAGAGACAGCGAGACGTGTGATGAGACAGGTTACCCGCTGTGACTGCGTGTGAGAGGGAGAGACAGCGAGACGTGTGATGAGACAGGTTACCCGCTGTGACTGCGTGTGAGAGGGAGAGAGAGACGTGTGATGAGACAGGTTACCCGCTGTGACAGCGTGTGAGAGGGAGAGAGAGACGTGTGATGAGACAGGTTACCCGCTGTGACTGCGTGTGAGAGGGAGAGAGAGACGTGTGATGAGACAGGTTACCCGCTGTGACAGCGTGTGAGAGGGAGAGAGAGACGTGTGATGAGACAGGTTACCCGCTGTGACAGCGTGAGAGGGAGAGACAGCGAGACGTGTAATGAGACAGGTTACCCGCTGTGACTGCGTGTGAGAGGGAGAGAGACAGCGAGACAAGTGATGAGACAGGTTACCCGCTGTGACGGCGTGTGAGAGGGAGAGACAGCGGGACGTGTGATGAGACAGGTTACCCGCTGTGACAGCGTGAGAGGGAGAGAGACAGCGAGACATGTGAGAGACAGCGAGACGTGTGAGAGACAGCGAGACGTGTGAGAGACAGCGAGACGTGTGATGAGACAGGTTACCCGCTGTGACTGCGTTTGAGAGGGAGAGACAGCGAGACGTGTGATGAGACAGGTTACCCGCTGTGACAGCGTGTGAGAGGGAGAGAGAGACGTGTGATGAGACAGGTTACCCGCTGTGACAGCGTGTGAGAGGGAGAGAGAGACGTGTGATGAGACAGGTTACCCGCTGTGACTGCGTGTGAGAGGGAGAGAGAGACATGTGATCAGACAGGTTACCCGCTGTGACTGCGTGTGAGAGGGAGAGAGAGACGTGTGATGAGACAGGTTACCCGCTGTAACTGCGTGTGAGAGAGACAGCGAGACGTGTGATGAGACAGGTTACCCGCTGTGACAGCGTGTGAGAGGGAGAGACAGCGAGATGTGTGATGAGACAGCGAGACGTGTGATGAGACAGGTTACCCGCTGTGACTGCCGTGTGAGAGAGAGACAGCGAGACGTGTGATGAGACAGGTTACCCGCTGTGACTGCGTGTGAGAGGGAGAGAGACGTGTGATGAGACAGCGAGACGTGTGATGAGACAGGTTACCCGCTGTGACTGCGTGTGAGAGGGAGAGAGAGACGTGTGATGAGACAGGTTACCCGCTGTGACTGCGTGTGAGAGGGAGAGAGACAGCGAGACGTGTGATGAGACAGGTTACCCGCTGTGACTGCGTGTGAGAGGGAGAGAGAGACGTGTGATGAGACAGGTTACCCGCTGTGACTGCGTGTGAGAGGGAGACAGCGAGACGTGTGATGAGACAGGTTACCCGCTGTGACTGCGTGTGAGAGGGAGAGAGAGACGTGTGATGAGACAGGTTACCTGCTGTGACTGCGTGTGAGAGGGAGAGACAGCGAGACGTGTGATGAGACAGGTTACCCGCTCTGACTGCGTGTGAGAGGGAGAGAGACAGCGAGACGTGTGATGAGACAGGTTACCCGCTGTGACTGCGTGTGAGAGGGAGAGAGAGACGTGTGATGAGACAGGTTACCCGCTGTGACTGCGTGTGAGAGGGAGAGAGAGACGTGTGATGAGACAGGTTACCCGCTGTGACTGCGTGTGAGAGGGAGAGAGACGTGTGATGAGACAGGTTACCCGCTGTGACTGCGTGTGAGAGGGAGAGACAGCGAGACGTGTGATGAGACAGGTTACCCGCTGTGACTGCGTGTGAGAGGGAGAGAGAGACGTGTGATGAGACAGGTTACCCGCTGTGACAGCGTGTGAGAGAGAGAGAGAGACGTGTGATGAGACAGGTTACCCGCTGTGACAGCGTGTGAGAGGGAGAGAGAGACGTGTGATGAGACAGGTTACCGGCTGTGACTGCGTGTGAGAGGGAGAGAGACGTGTGATGAGACAGGTTACCCGCTGTGACTGCGTGTGAGAGAGAGAGAGAGACGTGTGATGAGACAGGTTACCCGCTGTGACTGCGTGTGAGAGGGAGAGAGACGTGTGATGAGACAGGTTACCCGCTGTGACTGCGTGTGAGAGGGAGAGAGACAGCGAGACGTGTGATGAGACAGGTTACCCGCTGTGACTGCGTGTGAGAGGGAGAGAGAGACGTGTGATGAGACAGGTTACCCGCTGTGACAGCGTGTGAGAGGGAGAGAGAGACGTGTGATGAGACAGGTTACCCGCTGTGACTGCGTGTGAGAGGGAGAGAGACGTGTGATGAGACAGGTTACCCGCTGTGACTGCGTGTGAGAGAGAGAGAGAGAGACGTGTGATGAGACAGCGAGACGTGTGATGAGACAGGTTACCCGCTGTGACTGCGTGTGAGAGGGAGAGAGACGTGTGATGAGACAGGTTACCCGCTGTGACTGCGTGTGAGAGGGAGAGAGAGACGTGTGATGAGACAGGTTACCCGCTGTGACAGCGTGTGAGAGGGAGAGACAGCGAGATGTGTGATGAGACAGGTTACCCGCTGTGACTGCGTGTGAGAGGGAGAGAGACAGCGAGACGTGTGATGAGACAGCGAGACGTGTGATGAGACAGCGAGACGTGTGATGAGACAGCGAGACGTGTGATGAGACAGCGGGACGTGTGATGAGACAGCGAGACGTGTGATGAGACAGGTTACCCGCTGTGACTGCATGTGAGAGGGAGAGAGAAACGTGTGATGAGACAGGTTACCCGCTGTGACAGCGTGTGAGAGGGAGAGAGACAGCGAGACGTGTGATTAGACAGGTTACCCGCTGTGACTGCGTGTGAGAGGGAGAGAGAGACGTGTGATGAGACAGGTTACCCGCTGTGACAGCGTGTGAGAGGGAGAGAGACAGCGAGACGTGTGATTAGACAGGTTACCCGCTGTGACTGCGTGTGAGAGGGAGAGAGAGACGTGTGATGAGACAGCGAGACGTGTGATGAGACAGCGAGACGTGTGATGAGACAGGTTACCCGCTGTGACTGCGTGTGAGAGGGAGAGAGAGACGTGTGATGAGACAGCGAGATGTGTGATGAGATGGGTTACCCGCTGTGACTGCGTGTGAGAGGGAGAGAGAGACGTATGATGAGACAGGTTACACGCTGTGACTGCGTGTGAGAGGGAGAGAGAGACGTGTGATGAGACAGCGAGACGTGTGATGAGATAGGTTACCCGCTGTGACAGCGTGTGAGAGGGAGAGAGAGACGTGTGATGAGACATGTTACCCGCTGTGACTGCGTGTGAGAGGGAGAGAGACGTGTGATGAGACAGGTTACCCGCTGTGACTGCGTGTGAGAGGGAGAGAGACGTGTGATGAGACAGCAAGACGTGTGATGAGACAGGTTACCCGCTGTGACTGCGTGTGAGAGGGAGAGAGACGTGTGATGAGACAGGTTACACGCTGTGACTGCGTGTGAGAGGGAGAGAGAGACGTGTGATGAGATAGGTTACCCGCTGTGACAGCGTGTGAGAGGGAGAGACAGCGAGACGTGTGATGAGACAGGTTACCCGCTGTGACTGCGTGTGAGAGAGAGAGAGAGACGTGTGATGAGACAGGTTACCCGCTGTGACAGCGTGTGAGAGGGAGAGAGACAGCGAGACGTGTGATTAGACAGGTTACCCGCTGTGACTGCGTGTGAGAGGGAGAGAGAGACGTGTGATGAGACAGGTTACCCGCTGTGACAGCGTGTGAGAGGGAGAGAGACAGCGAGACGTGTGATTAGACAGGTTACCCGCTGTGACTGCGTGTGAGAGGGAGAGAGAGATGTGTGATGAGACAGCGAGACGTGTGATGAGACAGGTTACCCGCTGTGACTGCGTGTGAGAGGGAGAGAGAGACGTGTGATGAGACAGCGAGACGTGTGATGAGACAGCGAGACGTGTGATGAGACAGGTTACCCGCTGTGACTGCGTGTGAGAGGGAGAGAGAGACGTGTGATGAGACAGCGAGACGTGTGATGAGATGGGTTACCCGCTGTGACTGCGTGTGAGAGGGAGAGAGAGACGTGTGATGAGACAGGTTACACGCTGTGACTGCGTGTGAGAGGGAGAGAGAGACGTGTGATGAGACAGCGAGACGTGTGATGAGATAGGTTACCCGCTGTGACAGCGTGTGAGAGGGAGAGAGAGACGTGTGATGAGACAGGTTACCCGCTGTGACTGCGTGTGAGAGGGAGAGAGACGTGTGATGAGACAGGTTACCCGCTGTGACTGCGTGTGAGAGGGAGAGAGACGTGTGATGAGACAGCAAGACGTGTGATGAGACAGGTTACCCGCTGTGACTGCGTGTGAGAGGGAGAGAGACGTGTGATGAGACAGGTTACACGCTGTGACTGCGTGTGAGAGGGAGAGAGAGACGTGTGATGAGATAGGTTACCCGCTGTGACAGCGTGTGAGAGGGAGAGACAGCGAGACGTGTGATGAGACAGGTTACCCGCTGTGACTGCGTGTGAGAGAGAGAGAGAGACGTGTGATGAGACAGGTTACCCTCTGTGACAGCGTGTGAGAGGGAGAGAGACAGCGAGACGTGTGATTAGACAGGTTACCCGCTGTGACTGCGTGTGAGAGGGAGAGAGAGACGTGTGATGAGACAGGTTACCCGCTGTGACAGCGTGTGAGAGGGAGAGAGACAGCGAGACGTGTGATTAGACAGGTTACCCGCTGTGACTGCGTGTGAGAGGGAGAGAGAGACGTGTGATGAGACAGCGAGACGTGTGATGAGACAGGTTACCCGCTGTGACTGCGTGTGAGAGGGAGAGAGAGACGTGTGATGAGACAGGTTACCCGCTGTGACTGCGTGTGAGAGGGAGAGACAGCGAGACGTGTGATGAGACAGGTTACCCGCTGTGACTGCGTGTGAGAGGGAGAGAGAGACGTGTGATGAGACAGGTTACCCGCTGTGACAGCGTGTGAGAGGGAGAGAGACAGCGAGACGTGTGATTAGACAGGTTACCCGCTGTGACTGCGTGTGAGAGGGAGAGAGAGACGTGTGATGAGACAGGTTACCCGCTGTGACAGCGTGTGAGAGGGAGAGAGAGACATGTGATGAGACAGGTTACCCGCTGTGACTGCGTGTGAGAGAGAGACAGCGAGACGTGTGATGAGACAGGTTACCCGCTGTGACTGCCGTGTGAGAGGGAGAGAGAGACGTGTGATGAGACAGCGAGACGTGTGATGAGACAGCGAGACGTGTGATGAGACAGGTTACCCGCTGTGACTGCGTGTGAGAGAGAGACAACGAGACGTGTGATGAGACAGGTTACCCGCTGTGACTGCGTGTGAGAGGGAGAGAGAGACGTGTGATGAGACAGGTTACCCGCTGTGACTGCGTGTGAGAGGGAGAGACAGCGAGACGTGTGATGAGACAGGTTACCCGCTGTGACTGCGTGTGAGAGAGAGAGACGTGTGATGAGACAGGTTACCCGCTGTGACAGCGTGTGAGAGGGAGAGAGACAGCGAGACGTGTGATTAGACAGGTTACCCGCTGTGACTGCGTGTGAGAGGGAGAGAGAGACGTGTGATGAGACAGGTTACCCGCTGTGACAGCATGTGAGAGGGAGAGAGACAGCGAGACGTGTGATTAGACAGGTTACCCGCTGTGACTGCGTGTGAGAGGGAGAGAGAGATGTGTGATGAGACAGGTTACCCGCTGTGACTGCGTGTGAGAGGGAGAGACAGCGAGACGTGTGATGAGACAGGTTACCCGCTGTGACTGCGTGTGAGAGAGAGAGAGAGACGTGTGATGAGACAGGTTACCCGCTGTGACAGCGTGTGAGAGGGAGAGAGAGACGTGTGATGAGACAGCGAGACGTGTGATGAGACAGGTTACCCGCTGTGACTGCGTGTGAGAGGGAGAGAGAGACGTGTGATGAGACAGGTTACCCGCTGTGACTGCTTGTGAGAGGGAGAGAGAGACGTGTGATGAGACAGCGAGACGTGTGATGAGACAGGTTACCCGCTGTGACTGCGTGTGAGAGGGAGAGAGAGACGTGTGATGAGACAGGTTACCCGCTGTGACTGCGTGTGAGAGGGAGAGAGATGTGTGATGAGACAGGTTACCCGCTGTGACTGCGTGTGAGAGGGAGAGAGAGAGAGAGACGTGTGATGAGACAGCGAGACGTGTCATGAGACAGGTTACCCGCTGTGACTGCGTGTGAGAGGGAGAGAGAGAAGTGTGATGAGACAGGTTACCCGCTGTGACTGCGTGTGAGAGGGAGAGAGAGATGTGTGATGAGACAGGTTACCCGCTGTGACTGCGTGTGAGAGGGAGAGAGAGACGTGTGATGAGACAGGTTACCCGCTGTGACTGCGTGTGAGAGGGAGAGAGAGACGTGTGATGAGACAGGTTACCCGCTGTGACTGCGTGTGAGAGAGAGAGAGAGACGTGTGATGAGACAGGTTACCCGCTGTGACTGCGTGTGAGAGGGAGAGAGAGACGTGTGATGAGACAGGTTACCCGCTGTGACTGCGTGTGAGAGGGAGAGAGAGACGTGTGATGAGACAGGTTACCCGCTGTGACTGCGTGTGAGAGGGAGAGAGACAGCGAGACGTGTGATGAGACAGGTTACCCTCTGTGACAGCGTGTGAGAGGGAGAGACAGCGAGACGTGTGATGAGACAGGTTACCCGCTGTGACTGCGTGTGAGAGGGAGAGAGAGACGTGTGATCAGACAGGTTACCCGCTGTGACTGCGTGTGAGAGGGGGGAGAGAGACGTGTGATAAGACAGGTTACCCGCTGTGACTGCGTGTGAGAGGGAGAGAGAGACGTGTGATGAGACAGGTTACCCGCTGTGACAGCGTGTGAGAGGGAGAGAGACAGCGAGACGTGTGATGAGACAGGTTACCCGCTGTGACAGCGTGTGAGAGGGAGAGAGACAGCGAGACGTGTGATGAGACAGGTTACCAGCTGTGACTGCGTGTGAGAGGAAGAGAGAGACGTGTGATGAGACAGGTTACCCGCTGTGACTGCGTGTGAGAGGGAGAGAGAGACGTGTGATGAGACAGGTTACCCGCTGTGACTGCGTGTGAGAGGGAGAGAGACGTGTGATGAGACAGGTTACCCGCTGTGACTGCGTGTGAGAGGGAGAGACAGCGAGACGTGTGATGAGACAGGTTACCCGCTGTGACTGCGTGTGAGAGGGAGAGAGAGACGTGTGATGAGACAGGTTACCCGCTGTGACAGCGTGTGAGAGGGAGAGAGAGACGTGTGATGAGACAGGTTACCCGCTGTGACTGCGTGTGAGAGGGAGAGAGAGACGTGTGATGAGACAGGTTACCCGCTGTGACTGCGTGTGAGGGAGAGAGAGACAGCGAGACGTGTGATGAGACAGGTTACCCGCTGTGACTGCGTGTGAGAGGGAGAGACAGCGAGACGTGTGATGAGACAGGTTACCCGCTGTGACTGCGTGTGAGAGGGAGAGAGAGACGTGTGATGAGACAGGTTACCCGCTGTGACAGCGTGTGAGAGAGAGAGACAGCGAGACGTGTGATGAGACAGGTTACCCGCTGTGACAGCGTGTGAGAGGGAGAGAGAGACGTGTGATGAGACAGGTTACCCGCTGTGACTGCGTGTGAGGGAGAGAGAGACGTGTGATGAGACAGGTAACCCGCTGTGACAGCGTGTGAGAGGGAGAGAGAGACGTGTGATGAGACAGCGAGACGTGTGATGAGACAGGTTACCCGCTGTGACTGCGTGTGAGAGGGAGAGAGACGTGTGATGAGACAGGTTACCCGCTGTGACTGCGTGTGAGAGGGAGAGAGAGACGTGTGATGAGACAGGTTACCTGCTGTGACTGCGTGTGAGAGGGAGAGAGAGACGTGTGATGAGACAGGTTACCCGCTGTGACAGCGTGTGAGAGGGAGAGAGAGACGTGTGATGAGACAGGTTACCCGCTGTGACTGCGTGTGAGAGGGAGAGAGAGACGTGTGATGAGACAGGTTACCCGCTGTGACTGCGTGTGAGGGAGAGAGAGACGTGTGATGAGACAGGTTACCCGCTGTGACAGCGTGTGAGAGGGAGAGAGAGACGTGTGATGAGACAGGTTACCCGCTGTGACTGCGTGTGAGGGAGAGAGAGACGTGTGATGAGACAGGTTACCCTCTGTGACAGCGTGTGAGAGGGAGAGAGAGACGTGTGATGAGACAGGTTACCCGCTGTGACAGCGTGTGAGAGGGAGAGAGAGACGTGTGATGAGAAAGGTTACCCGCTGTGACTGCGTGTGAGAGGGAGAGAGAGACGTGTGATGAGACAGGTTACCCGCTGTGACTGCGTGTGAGAGGGAGAGACAGCGAGACGTGTGATGAGACAGGTTACCCTCTGTGACTGCGTGTGAGAGGGAGAGAGAGACGTGTGATGAGACAGGTTACCCGCTGTGACAGCGTGTGAGAGGGAGAGAGACAGCGAGACGTGTGATGAGACAGGTTACCCGCTGTGACTGCGTGTGAGAGGGAGAGAGAGACGTGTGATGAGACAGGTTACCCGCTGTGACTGCGTGTGAGAGGGAGAGAGGACGTGTGATGAGACAGGTTACCCGCTGTGACTGCGTGTGAGAGGGAGAGAGAGACGTGTGATGAGACAGGTTACCCGCTGTGACTGCGTGTGAGAGGGAGAGAGAGACGTGTGATGAGACAGGTTACCCGCTGTGACTGCGTGTGAGGGAGAGAGAGACGTGTGATGAGACAGGTTACCCGCTGTGACTGCGTGTGAGAGGGAGAGACAGCGAGACGTGTGATGAGACAGGTTACCCGCTGTGACTGCGTGTGAGAGGGAGAGAGAGACGTGTGATGAGACAGCGAGACGTGTGATGAGACAGGTTACCCTCTGTGACTGCGTGTGAGGGAGAGAGAGACGTGTGATGAGACAGGTTACCCGCTGTGACTGCGTGTGAGGGAGAGAGAGACGTGTGATGAGACAGGTTACCCGCTGTGACTGCGTGTGAGGGAGAGAGAGACGTGTGATGAGACAGGTTACCCGCTGTGACTGCGTGTGAGGGAGAGAGAGACGTGTGATGAGACAGGTTACCCGCTGTGACTGCGTGTGAGAGGGAGAGAGAGACGTGTGATGAGACAGGTTACCCGCTGTGACAGCGTGTGAGAGGAGAGAGAGACGTGTGATGAGACAGGTTACCCGCTGTGACTGCGTGTGAGGGAGAGAGAGACGTGTGATGAGACAGGTTACCCGCTGTGACTGCGTGTGAGGGAGAGAGAGACGTGTGATGAGACAGGTTACCCGCTGTGACTGCGTGTGAGAGGGAGAGAGAGACGTGTGATGAGACAGGTTACCCGCTGTGACAGCGTGTGAGAGAGAGAGAGAGACGTGTGATGAGACAGGTTACCCGCTGTGACTGCGTGTGAGAGGGAGAGACAGCGAGACGTGTGATGAGACAGGTTACCCGCTGTGACTGCGTGTGAGAGGGAGAGAGAGACGTGTGATGAGACAGGTTACCCGCTGTGACAGCGTGTGAGAGAGACAGCGAGACGTGTGATGAGACAGGTTACCCGCTGTGACAGCGTGTGAGAGAGACAGCGAGACGTGTGATGAGACAGGTTACACGCTGTGACTGCGTGTGAGAGGGAGAGAGACAGCGAGACGTGTGATGAGACAGGTTACCCGCTGTGACTGCGTGTGAGGGAGAGAGAGACGTGTGATGAGACAGGTTACCCGCTGTGACAGCGTGTGAGAGGGAGAGAGAGACGTGTGATGAGACAGCGAGACGTGTGATGAGACAGGTTACCCGCTGTGACTGCGTGTGAGAGGGAGAGAGACGTGTGATGAGACAGGTTACCCGCTGTGACTGCGTGTGAGAGGGAGAGAGAGACGTGTGATGAGACAGGTTACCTGCTGTGACTGCGTGTGAGAGGAGAGAGAGACGTGTGATGAGACAGGTTACCCGCTGTGACAGCGTGTGAGAGGGAGAGAGAGACGTGTGATGAGACAGGTTACCCGCTGTGACTGCGTGTGAGAGGGAGAGAGAGCGTGTGATGAGACAGGTTACCCGCTGTGACTGCGTGTGAGGGAGAGAGAGACGTGTGATGAGACAGGTTACCCGCTGTGACAGCGTGTGAGAGGGAGAGAGAGACGTGTGATGAGACAGGTTACCCGCTGTGACTGCGTGTGAGAGGGAGAGAGACGTGTGATGAGACAGGTTACCCGCTGTGACAGCGTGTGAGAGGGAGAGAGAGACGTGTGATGAGACAGGTTACCCGCTGTGACAGCGTGTGAGAGGGAGAGAGAGACGTGTGATGAGACAGGTTACCCGCTGTGACAGCGTGTGAGAGGGAGAGAGAGACGTGTGATGAGACAGGTTACCCGCTGTGACAGCGTGTGAGAGGGAGAGAGAGACGTGTGATGAGAAAGGTTACCCGCTGTGACTGCGTGTGAGAGGGAGAGAGAGACGTGTGATGAGACAGGTTACCCGCTGTGACTGCGTGTGAGAGGGAGAGACCGAGACGTGTGATGAGACAGGTTACCCTCTGTGACTGCGTGTGAGAGGGAGAGAGAGACGTGTGATGAGACAGGTTACCCGCTGTGACAGCGTGTGAGAGGGAGAGAGACAGCGAGACGTGTGATGAGACAGGTTACCCGCTGTGACTGCGTGTGAGAGGGAGAGAGAGACGTGTGATGAGACAGGTTACCCGCTGTGACTGCGTGTGAGAGGGAGAGAGACGTGTGATGAGACAGGTTACCCGCTGTGACTTGCGTGTGAGAGGGAGAGAGACGTGTGATGAGACAGGTTACCCGCTGTGACTGCGTGTGAGAGGGAGAGAGAGACGTGTGATGAGACAGGTTACCCGCTGTGACTGCGTGTGAGGGAGAGAGAGACGTGTGATGAGACAGGTTACCCGCTGTGACTGCGTGTGAGAGGGAGAGAGCGAGACGTGTGATGAGACAGGTTACCCGCTGTGACTGCGTGTGAGAGGGAGAGAGGAGGAGATCGTGTGATGAGACAGCGAGACGTGTGATGAGACAGGTTACCCTCTGTGACTGCGTGTGAGGGGAGAGAGAGGACGTGTGATGAGACAGGTTACCCGCTGTGACTGCGTGTGAGGGAGAGAGAGACGTGTGATGAGACAGGTTACCCGCTGTGACTGCGTGTGAGGGAGAGAGAGACGTGTGATGAGACAGGTTACCCGCTGTGACTGCGTGTGAGGGAGAGAGAGACGTGTGATGAGACAGGTTACCCGCTGTGACTGCGTGTGAGAGGGAGAGAGAGACGTGTGATGAGACAGGTTACCCGCTGTGACAGCGTGTGAGAGGGAGAGAGAGACGTGTGATGAGACAGGTTACCCGCTGTGACTGCGTGTGAGGGAGAGAGAGACGTGTGATGAGACAGGTTACCCGCTGTGACTGCGTGTGAGGGAGAGAGAGACGTGTGATGAGACAGGTTACCCGCTGTGACTGCAGTGTGAGAGGAGAGAGAGACGTGTGATGAGACAGGTTACCCGCTGTGACAGCGTGTGAGAGAGAGAGAGAGACGTGTGATGAGACAGGTTACCCGCTGTGACTGCGTGTGAGAGGGAGAGACAGCGAGACGTGTGATGAGACAGGTTACCCGCTGTGACTGCGTGTGAGAGGGAGAGAGAGACGTGTGATGAGACAGGTTACCCGCTGTGACAGCGTGTGAGAGAGACAGCGAGACGTGTGATGAGACAGGTTACCCGCTGTGACAGCGTGTGAGAGAGACAGCGAGACGTGTGATGAGACAGGTTACACGCTGTGACTGCGTGTGAGGAGAGAGACAGCGAGACGTGTGATGAGACAGGTTACCCGCTGTGACTGCGTGTGAGAGGGAGAGAGAGACGTGTGATGAGACAGCGAGACGTGTGATGAGACAGGTTACCCGCTGTGACTGCGTGTGAGAGGGAGAGAGAGACGTGTGATGAGACAGGTTACCCGCTGTGACTGCGTGTGAGGGGAGAGAGAGAGTGTGATGAGACAGGTTACCCGCTGTGACTGCGTGTGAGAGGAGAGAGAGACGTGTGATGAGACAGGTTACCCGCTGTGACTGCGTGTGAGAGACGGTGAGAGACAGGTCTGACGTGTGATGAGACAGGTTACCCGCTGTGACTGCGTGTGAGAGGGAGAGAGAGACGTGTGATGAGACAGGTTACCCGCTGTGACTGCGTGTGAGAGGGAGAGAGAGACGTGTGATGAGACAGGTTACCCGCTGTGACTGCGTGTGAGAGGGAGAGAGAGAGACGTGTGATGAGACAGGTTACCCGCTGTGACTGCGTGTGAGAGGGAGAGAGCGAGACGTGTGATGAGACAGGTTACCCGCTGTGACTGCGTGTGAGAGGGAGAGAGAGACGTGTGATGAGACAGGTTACCCGCTGTGACTGCGTGTGAGAGGGAGAGACAGCGAGACGTGTGATGAGACAGGTTACCCGCTGTGACTGCGTGTGAGAGGGAGAGAGAGACGTGTGATGAGACAGGTTACCCGCTGTGACTGCGTGTGAGAGGGAGAGAGAGACGTGTGATGAGACAGGTTACCCGCTGTGACTGCGTGTGAGAGGGAGAGAGAGACGTGTGATGAGACAGGTTACCCGCTGTGACTGCGTGTGAGAGGGAGAGAGACGTGTGATGAGACAGGTTACCCGCTGTGACTGCGTGTGAGAGGGAGAGAGAGACGTGTGATGAGACAGTTACCCGCTGTGACTGCGTGTGAGAGGGAGAGACAGCGAGACGTGTGATGAGACAGGTTACCCGCTGTGACTGCGTGTGAGGGAGAGAGAGACGTGTGATGAGACAGGTTACCCGCTGTGACTGCGTGTGAGAGGGAGAGACAGCGAGACGTGTGATGAGACAGGTTACCCGCTGTGACTGCGTGTGAGAGGGAGAGAGAGACGTGTGATGAGACAGTTACCCGCTGTGACTGCGTGTGAGGGAGAGAGAGACGTGTGATGAGACAGGTTACCCGCTGTGACTGCGTGTGAGGGGAGAGAGAGACGTGTGATGAGACAGGTTACCCGCTGTGACTGCGTGTGAGGGAGAGAGAGACGTGTGATGAGACAGGTTACCCGCTGTGACTGCGTGTGAGGGGAGAGAGAGGACGTGTGATGAGACAGGTTACCCGCTGTGACTGCGTGTGAGAGGGAGAGAGAGACGTGTGATGAGACAGGTTACCCGCTGTGACTGCGTGTGAGAGGGAGAGAGAGACGTGTGATGAGACAGGTTACCCGCTGTGACTGCGTGTGAGAGGGAGAGAGACGTGTGATGAGACAGGTTACCCGCTGTGACTGCGTGTGAGGAGAGAGAGACGTGTGATGAGACAGGTTACCCGCTGTGACTGCGTGTGAGAGGGAGAGAGAGACGTGTGATGAGACAGGTTACCCCGCTGTGACTGCGTGTGAGAGGAGGAGAGCGAGACGTGTGATGAGACAGGTTACCCGCTGTGACTGCGTGTGAGAGGGAGAGAGCGAGACGTGTGATGAGACAGGTTACCCGCTGTGACTGCGTGTGAGAGGGAGAGAGAGACGTGTGATGAGACAGGTTACCCGCTGTGACTGCGTGTGAGAGGGAGAGAGAGACGTGTGATGAGACAGGTTACCCGCTGTGACAGCGTGTGAGACGGGAGACAGACCCCGAGACACCGCTGTGATGAGACAGGTTACCCGCTGTGACTGCGTGTGAGAGGAGAGAGAGACGTGTGTGAGAGTTGAGACAGGTTACCCGCTGTGACTGCGTGTGAGAGGGAGAGAGAGACGTGTGATGAGACAGGTTACCCGCTGTGACTGCGTGTGAGAGGGAGAGAGAGACGTGTGATGAGACAGGTTACCCGCTGTGACTGCGTGTGAGAGGGAGAGAGAGACGTGTGATGAGACAGGTTACCCGCTGTGACTGCGTGTGAGAGGGAGGAGAGAGAGACGTGTGGTGAGACAGGTTACCCGCTGTGACTGCGTGTGAGAGAGAGAGAGACGTGTGATGAGACAGGTTACCCGCTGTGACTGCGTGTGAGAGGGAGAGAGAGACGTGTGATGAGACAGGTTACCCGCTGTGACTGCGTGTGAGAGGGAGAGAGAGACGTGTGATGAGACAGGTTACCCGCTGTGACTGCGTGTGAGAGGGAGAGAGACAGCGAGAC